>NC_136060.1:368149687-368424687 GCF_964261635.1 Lissotriton helveticus | reverse complement strand
CGTCCTTTTTTGCAATCGCACATGGTGTTTGAAATAACAAAATAATTTAATTTACCTACTACTGTGGTGCCGTGACTTCTGTCTGAAAACGTGGAGACGAGAGGAATCGAAGAAATGTATGTGCGGAGACTAGAACGCACTTCACGGGCACTCGCGAGTGAGGCAAAGCAGTCCTAAAGATATCCAGCAAGAATTGATGTTTTGAAAGAAGACGGGACTGACGCCTCTATTCGGAAACATTGGAGCTTGACCGGCGCTTTCACAAAGAAGAGAATCGGCGCGGAATGCCGGAATCGGAAGGCGAAAGACCCGGCGGTGAGTGTGTGGGGCGGGGGGTTGGGCGGTATTTACACTGCTCTGCAGCGTGGCGGAGGCGGCGCAGGAGCGGCAGGGACTCGCAGAACTCCTGCTCGCGCACAAACTGCCGGGGGTTAACCGAGCAGCGGAAAGTATTGCTCTCTGCATCAAGCTTATATTGACAAACACAACGCATAAAACGCGCTACACTCCATATTTGCCCAATGAAATAAGCTGTGTATCCCAAATATAAAACTTGAAATATATGGGATACTGATGAATATATCATGAACCTTCTACTCTATTTCAAAGAAAGAAAGGAGCAGCAGTAATAGCAGGATATTGCCGGGTCTGGGAGCAGCAGGCAGTTATTCCTTAACAAGAAAATAAAAAGTGACACCAAGTGCATAAAGCAAATCATTGAAACACACCAACCTTAATACACAACATGGCGGACAAATCTAGAAATCGCCAACAAAGGGAAAGTGAGCTGCTGAATGATGAGGCAATCCCCTCCACAAGCACGAACGCAGGTCCGAACACGAGGGGAACCACGGGGGAGAAGGGCAAAAGAACCATAGTAAATGTCCTTAGAGAACTTCAACAGAATAGGATCCTTGAAGTGAACAAATGGTGGGAAAAGACAACCTTGGAGAAGTATATCGAATTCAAGAGAGTCCCAAGGGGGCTCCGAATACTCATCATGCCCACATTAAACGACTTGGATCCAGACCTGATTAAACAATGGCAACAGGACACGAACGAATGCTCATTTAAACTAATGAGAACATTAATTATACATGCAGAGAGGAAACTGGACAAGATAACTGCCATTATCCAGGCGCTGGATTCAGAATTGGCGAAATTCCCAGCATCTGAGGAAAACAAAGAACAAATCGAAAACATGGAGAAGAAAATAAATAAACAAGAAACAGAAGTGAAGAAAAGGAAGGCACATAAATTCACAAAAGACAGACTGGATTATGCTAACGGGCGCATCTATACATTTGCCTGTAAATACAACACACTAAGAAGTAGAGTGGTGATGGACAAATGTGCAGGAACTTCTACAACAAGCATAGACAATGTCGATAGCTCAGAGGTGAGCTCTGCTGATGAAGATGCTGGCACAATGCCACTGGATTTTCGGGGGGAGATGCAGTTAGCCCAAATGATAACGCGGCAGAGAGGAAGAGGCAGAACCAACTTGTGGGGGAGAGGACAGCCAAAAATACCAGAAGGGGCAGGAGAAGAAGCAAAATCAAAGAGAGGAAAAGGAAAACAAAAGTAGCTCTCAAGAAGATTGAGGCAAACCTGAACAACAATTTGGTCATTAACATCTCAAGCAAATCATTGACGGAACCCCAATTAAAACTAAATTGAATAGGGGGTTATCGTACTGCCCGAATAAGGAAATGGACTTCCCAAATGCACAAATAGACCTCTACAAATTCTGTAGAAAAATAAAACTTAAAAAATATTTTCTGGAGAAGAAATCAACACCCGAAAACTGTCAAAGAGAAAACACAGAACCATCACCAATCACTCAAAGGGAACTTCCATTCCTAAAAACATTAACCCTGTTGGGAATAGGAGTGTCATCAAACATCGAGAACACCCAAGACTCAATGGTATCGGATATAGACTTTTGCAACAGAATAGGAGTGGCCACGAACAAAGGAGGGGAGAGTGGACTCAAAAAACAGTCCAGATACTGTCAGCAACTACAAACGTGCAACAAAATAGATCTGTTCCAAGAGATCATGGTAGAGGAAATTACAAAAATGGCAGTGAGATCGGCCAACAATCAAAATCCAAACAAGAACAAAATCTAGAGAAAAAAGGATTGGAACCTCACACCTAAAGAATACAAAGCAATGACAGAAATCAAGAACAACCCCACAATAATAATTAAAGCCTCAGACAAAGGGGGCAACATCGTGGTCCAAAATGTTGCAGACTATATAGAAGAAGCTAATCGGCCAATTGGGAATTGTAGAACACTATGAACTCTTAAAGGAAAATCCAAGTGGAAAATGGATGGAGGAATATCATAACCTTCTGCTAGGATGGAAAGAGAGGGGCCTAATTGACTTCGACGAATACATGTACTTGAAAACGGACAATCCGATCGAGGCGACTATTTACTTTCTGCCGAAAGTACATAAATCAGTCAACAGACCACCCGGCTGACCTATAGTCAGCTCAATTGGATCCTTACTGGAAACAACCTCAAGGTTCATGGACATATTCCTGATGAATTATGTGACAAAACTACCCTCGTATCTGGGAGATAACATGGATTTCGTGAATAAACTGAACATAGAGTGGGACACGGAATATCAAATGGCAACAATAGATGCCTCCTCCTTATATACGTCCTTACGACACCAGGACGGAATAGATGCTGTTCAAACATTCTTGAAAGAAATTTTAGTGAATTTTTTGGAACATTCAGCCATGCTAATTGAGATGCTAACCTATTGCTTGAAACACAACATCTTCCTCTTTCAAGGCAAATTGTACCTGCAACAACAAGGGACGGCGATGGGGACATCTTTTGCCCCCACGTACGCAAACCTACTAATGGCCATCTGGGAAACGGAAGTCCTGTTGGAGGAGAATAAGAAACATCAGAAAATAAAGAGTTGGTGTCGTTACATCGACGACCTCTTTGTCATATGGGATGGGAACCAGATAGATTTACAGGCCTTCATTGACTCTCTGGAGAACAATAAGTATAATTTGCACTTCACATCGACCATCAGTAACACCAACATGATCTATTTGGATGTAGAAGTGAGCATACGAGACAACAGATTAGGCACCAGGATGCATCGAAAACCTACATCCTGCAATAGCATCCTCCATGCCAACAGCGGTCTTCCTTCAAATCTAAAATGGAGTATATCGTACGCCGAGATGTTGAGAGCGAAAAGAAACTGCTCGGAAGAAGAAGACTTGGATGCAGAAATTGAGAGGATGATTGGACGGTTCCTACAAAGAGGATATCCAATAGAAGTCCTCACAACAGCGAAATCCAGGATGTACCTAAAGAACAGATCGGACCTCTTAGTCTCACGGAAAGAGCGAGAACAAAGAATGGAAGTCCAAGAAACCAAAAAAAGAAAGATGGAAGAACCAGAAAGCAAAACACGTCTCATTATGGACTTTAACAACCAGAGTCAGAACTTAAAAAAGGTTATAAAAAGAAATTGGGAAATTCTATTACTAGATGAAACCTTGAAGGAACATCTAACACCTTACCCGAGTATAACCTACAGAAAGACATCGTCCTTAAGAGACATTTTGACTCAAAGTCACCTGGAAATCAAGCAACAGGAAAAGACCTCATGGCTTAACACACCGGGCTTTTGGAAGTGTGCAAAGTGCAAAGCTTGCGAGCATGGCCATAACATCAAGGAGTACACACTACAAAATGGAAAAAATGAGAAGATCTTACATCACATTACTTGTGAGTCGAAGTATGTGATTTACAGACTCAAATGCCCGTGTAGAAAATATTACATCGGGAGCACTATCAATAAACTAATACTGCGGGTTCTCCAACATCTGTGCGCAATAAAAAACAACGACCCAAACTATCCCATGGCAAAACATTTTAATGAACAACATCAAGGAGATTGCACCCAATTGACATACTCGGGGATGAAGCTCGCAAAATTATCTGAAAGAGGAGGCGATCGTACTCTGAAACTGCGAAAAATGGAAAGTAGAATGATTCTTGGGATGGGAACCGAGTATCCACATGGACATAACTTACATGCAGAATTACATGTACACCTAGAGAAATGACCATCAATGATCAAGTGACCATCTATAATGAAAAGTTAACTCTCTACAATGCAATGTATATAAATGTACATACCCCCACCGGAATACAAAGAAGCCCAAGAAAATGATCACATCAGCAAACAGCCCTATAAAGTACATAGTGAATGGAAACTTTAAATTAATTCAAGATAATTCCACGAAAAATAAGAAAAGGAAAGGGGAATAAACCAAAGCGGACATAACAAATAGTATCGCAACACTACAAATGGTTTGGATACTTACTTAAAGGAGAGAAGAATGGAGTCAAAAAATGTTCGAACTTGTGGAAGGTACTTCACGGAGAAAACGTTTTGAAATGAAACTGATCTAAAATACAAGATGAGAACATGAACGAAGAGCAACTCCATTTTTGGAGATGGATATAAATATAAAAAAATCCCATATGAAAGAACATTGAACCAGCCTATTTGCACAGCGTGATAGGATATAGTTCACTCATTTATCTTCTTGCACTGAATTAATTAATTAATCTCAATTTTTGCAAATTAATGAATAGAACATTGAAAAATGTACTTTACATGAATTTTTGAACTGATGAAGTTATGAATTTTTTGTACTATGCACTTTGCACTTTCTGAATACATTTTATATACAAAAAAGTACTTTACAGCATATATAAAACTGTGTAATAGAAAATGAAGTGCAAAATGGCGACCAAAATGCGCCATGAAATGTGTTTAAGGTTGGTAGTCTAGCAGTTTTTAAATGGTATGAAAACAAATGAGGGTATAAGCACAGAGCACTTTATAAACGTTCTAGACACAGTGGACTCTATGGTCCAGTTGAAGACTAAATGTAGTCGAAACGCGTAGGCCGTCCTTTTATGCATTCGCACATGGTGTTAGAAATAATAAAATTTAAATTTACCTACTGCTGTGGTGCCGTGACTTCTGTCTGAAAATGTGGAGACGAGAGGAATCGAAGAAATATATATATATATATATATATATATATATATATATATATATATATATATATATATATATATATGAATGAATGAATGAATGAAAGTATTTATAGAGCGCACGGTGGCCAAACGGCTTCCTGGCGCTGAGAGCTCTAGTGAACAGAACAGACAGGGCCGAGGAGTTTAGCAGGGGTAGGCCTGAGCAAACAAGAATGTTTTGAGCGCTTTACGGAAGTGCGAAAAAATGGGTATAGAGCGCATAGAGAGAGGGAGGGAATTCCAGAACCGGGGGGCAAGGACAGAGAATCTAGTTCCACCAGTGTGAGTTTTACGGAAACGGGGAACAGTGAGGAGGGCAGAAGAAGATGATCGGAGGGTACGAACAGGGGTGTGAGTAGAGATCAGAGAGTTGATAAACGCCGGAGCAGAGCGGTCAACAGCCCGAAAGACAAGGCACCCTAACTTGAACAAGGATCTCTGCAGGATAGGTAACCAGTGGAGAGATTTGAGGACAGGAGTGATATGGTGAGTTTTGGGGAAGTGAAAAATGAGACGGGCAGCCTGATTTTGGATTGCTTGAAGACGGCGAGTTTCGTAGGCAGGAATACCTACGAACAAGCTGTTTCCGTAATCAAGGCGGGAAGTAATGAGAGCAGAAATAATAATTTTAAGAGAGTCAAGAGAGAAGAAACGGGAGATTTTTCGGATTAGCCGAAGAGAGAGAAAACAAGAGGACACTACAGCACTAACCTGGCCGTGCATAGACAGGTCCTGGCTGACCTTAATGCCCAACGTTTTAACGGAGGGAACGGGTGTGGGAGGGGGACCAAGAATAGAGGGCCAAAAAGCAGAAGACCAAGGGCTGGATGAGCCACCAGTCAGAACAAGCTCCGTCTTATCTGGATTGAGCTTGAGGTGATTGGCGCTCAACCATCCAGAAATGAAGACCATAGTGGAGCGAAAAAAAGATAGGGAGCGAGAAGAAGAAGAAAGATCAAAGACGAGCTGGAGGTCATCTGCGTAATTATACACAGAGACCCCCAGCTCAAGGAGAGAGGAAATAAGAGGGTGAATGTAAAGGTTGAAAAGAAGAGGAGAGAGATAGGAACCTTGGGGGACCCCACAGGGCACCGGTAGAGGGGGGGCAGAAAAGCCGGGGAGGTGAACAGCTTGTGAACGTCCTGTTAGAAAGGACGTGATCCAGGAGAGGGGGGGACCCCGAATGCCCGCTGCGCTGACACGGTCAAGAAGGATGTTATGGTCGACCGTGTCAAACGCAGCGGACAGATCGAGGAGGACCAGAGCTTGAGGGGAGTTAGTGTCAGCCTTAGCTTTCAGCTCGTCGAGAACAGCGAGCACCACTGATTCGGTCGAATGGCCCGAACGGAAACCTGCCTGATGGGAGGCAAGGAGATGGTTCTGCTCGATATAAGAAGAAAGACAAGAAGTGACGTAGCTTTCAAGAATTTTAGCAAGATAGGGGAGAAGGGAAATGGGTCTAACATTAGAAGGGAGGGAAGAGTCAAGACCAGGTTTTTTAAGAATGGGGGAAACAATAGCAGATTTAAATGACAAAGGAACCAGACCAGTAGAAAGCGAAGCATTAAGAAGGGAAAGAGGGGTAGCAGGGCAAAAAGAAAAAAGAGTATTTAGAATGCGAGCGGGGGCACAATCAGTAGGAGAGCCAGACTTAATTTTAGTGAGCAGAGCTATGAAAGAATCCAAAGAAAGAGGCGGGAAAGAGGAAAAGAAAGATTTGGACACAGAGGGAGCAAGATGAAGTGGGGTAAAAGGAGTAATAGAAATGTTAGATTTAATTTTAACGATCTTCTCGATAAAGAAGTCGTTTAATGAGGAGCAGAGGGTTTGGGAAGGAATAAAGTTAGGACAAGCGCGATCAGAGGTGGCCAAGTTGTTGACCAAGGAGAAAATCTCTTTAGATTTATTGGCAGATAAAACTACCTGCTCGGAAAAGTACTTGGTCTTGGCCACAAGGATGGCTCTCTTGTACTCATTAAGAAGAGATTTGTATTTGGCCTTAAGATCGGGGCAGTAGCTGCGGCGCCAAAGGCGCTCAGAGCGTCTAAGTTCCAGCTTGAGGACCTTAAGCTCAGAGTTGAACCATCTGTGGGCCTCATGTGGACGAATGGACCTGACTAACTTGAGAGGGGCAACTTGATCGCAGGCAGAGGATAACCAATTACTAACTGCAGCGGCCTGAGAGTCAAGGGGAATGTCACTAAGGTCGGGTGAGGAGGAAACAAGGGAATGGGAGAGAGAGAGAGCAGGTCCGCATGATTCCAGCTACGTGCAAAAACGTTCTTAGGGCGGGGGGATTTGTGAGGGGAACCAAGGTTGATAGTGAAGAATATAAGGGAGTGATCAGACCAAGTGCAAGGGAGGATGCTGGGGGGGAAACAATGTCCTGGGATGACCAGAGTTGGTCCAAGATGTGGCCAAAATTATGAGTAGGAGCAGATATATGAGACTTGAGGTTAAGGCACAAGAGGGTGGCCCTGAAGTCCTTAGATGCCAGGTCCTCCCTGGGGTCACCAGGCCAGTAATTGAAGTCGCCCAGCAGTAACACCGAAGAGTTGTTAACTACAAGGGTAGCACGGAGTATATATATATATATATATATTTATATATACATATAACATTTTTGGGAGAAAACACAAACAATGCAGCCTTACATATGCCAACTTTTAAGTCTAAACAATGCTGTGAAATGTAGACTTTGCACATATATAAACAAGCCAGGAAGACCAAAAGGCACTTGAACTTCTTTTAATGAACAGCAGAAAAGTAGTCCTGTAAGAAGAAACAGCATATGGATAAGTTACTTACCTGTAATCCTAGTTCTCTTCCAGGGGTATCTTCATCAAAGTAAAAAGCACTGAATATTCCCGGCCATGCGCGGGGACCCCAGAAAGTATATAAAAATTATATATGAAAACATATATGTGCAGCTCTATTTATATACATATAAGTTTTTTGTAGAAAACACAAACAATGCAGCCTTACATATACCAACTTTTAAGGATAAGCAATGCTGTGAAATGTAGACTTTGCACATATATAAACAAACCAGGAAGACCAAAAGGCACTTGAACTTCTTTTAATGAACAGAAGAAAAGTAGTCCAGTAAGAAGAAACAGCAGGGATTGTTAGCCCATAGACTGCAGTGTAACAGAGATAACATAGCAAATGAAAGCAAATACAGAGCATCAAAAAACTGGCACCGTGCCTTAAAGGCAGCCATGACCCCTAACTTCCAATCATGCATCAGGGGTGACAGTTAGGTCAGTTGTTGTTTGTGGAGCCCCGGAGGTCAGGGTACAAAGAAATGACAATGTTAGCTCATTTGCACGGGGAGGTGGGAGGGTTGCTTATGACTTTGATGAGGATACCCCTGGAAGACTTATCCTTTTCTTCCAGGGGATCCTCTTCAATAGCCATAAGCACTGAATCGAGTAGCAAGCCCATCCCCTGTTCCTGCGAGCAAATGAGCATTATAAAAAACACAGTAACTTTGAGAGAAATACATTTAGAGAGAGTTAACATTAAAATAGATTCCTCAAGGAGGATTGGCCCACTCGAGTATCTGCTATAGAATCAGAATCAAGACAATAGTGTCTTGTAAAGTATGTACTGATTTCCAAGTAGCTGCTTTGCAAATCTGGAATGTGACGTTGGAGAAACCAGAAGGGGTTTATTTGCCAATTGATATTCCAGCTTAATGCAAGACACTATCAATCTAGAAATGGAGCGCTTGGAGACAGGGAAACCGGTCCTGATAGAACCATAGTTTAAAAATAACTGGTCAGACTTACTGATGGTTTTGGACTTTGGACTTATCTAAGTAGAATTTTAAAACTCTCTTGAGATCAAGGGAATGAAGAGATATTTCTGCTGGTGTAGAAGGATGGGGAAAAAAAGGAAGGCGTGATATTGTTTGGTTAACCTGGAAGTCCGACACCACCTTTGGAAGGAAGATGGGGTGGGTCCTTAACACTACTCTATTGTAATGAAAAAACGTGTACGGTTCTTTGGAAGAGAGTGCCTGAATTCCGCTTACTCTGCGAGCTGAAGTAATCGCTACAAAAAAGGCGGTTTTACATGTGAGATGTTGGAGGGGTACCTTATGAATAAGTTCAGTTTGGAAAGAACCAGGTTCAACTCCCACGGAGGAGAGAGAGGTCTAACACATCCTTGTAATGTAATGTAATGTAACAAAATTTTCTATAGCGCATTCTATGACTCCAGGGAGCATCTTGGCGCTTGATATCAGCCCAGAATGGAAAGGGTGGTTAGCTGAAGCAATTCCCAGAAATTTGTATCCTTTACACTAAAGCTCTACAGGCGACATGGGTGAGCGTGAAGACCCAGGTCTTCAAGGCTTTCCTGAAAAGGGATTCTGATGAGATATGCCGGAGCGAAGGAGGCAATTTGTTCCATGCTCTAGAGCACAGAACAGCAAGAGATTTTCCACCTTTTGTGGCAAGTCTGAATTTTGGAACAACCAGAAGGTTCTGGTTGGAAGATCTCAGACTCCGAATGGGGAGGTGGCGTTTAAAATAATTTGCGAGATACCTGGGTCCTTGTGAGTGATAAGCTCTAAAAGTAATAATCAAGATTTTGAATAAGATGCGTTTATGAATAGGAAGCCAGTGAAGGGCGTGTAATGCGGCTGAGGCGTATGATTTCCTGGGCCAACCAAGGACCAGGCGAGCGGTGGCATGCTGGACCATTTGCAGCCTGTGGAGCATGGACTTGTTGGCTCCCGCATACAGGCTGTTGCAATAGTCCAGTCTTGATGTTATAAGTGCCACCGCTACCGTTTTCCTGGTTGACAGTGGGAGGAGGTCGAAGAATTTTCTAAGCATTCTGATCTTTGTAGAAAACACAAACAATGCAGCCTTACATATACCAACTTTTAAGGATAAGCAATGCTGTGAAATGTAGACTTTGCACATATATAAACAAACCAGGAAGACCAAAAGGCACTTGAACTTCTTTTAATGAACAGAAGAAAAGTAGTCCAGTAAGAAGAAACAGCAGGGATTGTTAGCCCATAGGCTGCAGTGTAACAGAGATAACATAGCAAATGAAAGCAAATACAGAGCATCAAAAAACTGGCACCGTGCCTTAAAGGCAGCCATGACCCCTAACTTCCAATCATGCATCAGGGGTGACAGTTAGGTCAGTTGTTGTTTGTGGAGCCCCGGAGGTCAGGGTACAAAGAAATGACAATGTTAGCTCATTTGCACGGGGAGGTGGGAGGGTTGCTTATGACTTTGATGAGGATACCCCTGGAAGACTTATCCTTTTCTTCCAGGGGATCCTCTTCAATAGCCATAAGCACTGAATCGAGTAGCAAGCCCATCCCCTGTTCCTGCGAGCAAATGAGCATTATAAAAAACACAGTAACTTTGAGAGAAATACATTTAGAGAGAGTTAACATTAAAATAGATTCCTCAAGGAGGATTGGCCCACTCGAGTATCTGCTATAGAATCAGAATCAAGACAATAGTGTCTTGTAAAGTATGTACTGATTTCCAAGTAGCTGCTTTGCAAATCTGGAATGTGACGTTGGAGAAACCAGAAGGGGTTTATTTGCCAATTGATATTCCAGCTTAATGCAAGACACTATCAATCTAGAAATGGAGCGCTTGGAGACAGGGAAACCGGTCCTGATAGAACCATAGTTTAAAAATAACTGGTCAGACTTACTGATGGTTTTGGACTTTGGACTTATCTAAGTAGAATTTTAAAACTCTCTTGAGATCAAGGGAATGAAGAGATATTTCTGCTGGTGTAGAAGGATGGGGAAAAAAAGGAAGGCGTGATATTGTTTGGTTAACCTGGAAGTCCGACACCACCTTTGGAAGGAAGATGGGGTGGGTCCTTAACACTACTCTATTGTAATGAAAAAACGTGTACGGTTCTTTGGAAGAGAGTGCCTGAATTCCGCTTACTCTGCGAGCTGAAGTAATCGCTACAAAAAAGGCGGTTTTACATGTGAGATGTTGGAGGGGTACCTTATGAATAAGTTCAGTTTGGAAAGAACCAGGTTCAACTCCCACGGAGGAGAGAGAGGTCTAACACATCCTTGTAATGTAATGTAATGTAACAAAATTTTCTATAGCGCATTCTATGACTCCAGGGAGCATCTTGGCGCTTGATATCAGCCCAGAATGGAAAGGGTGGTTAGCTGAAGCAATTCCCAGAAATTTGTATCCTTTACACTAAAGCTCTACAGGCGACATGGGTGAGCGTGAAGACCCAGGTCTTCAAGGCTTTCCTGAAAAGGGATTCTGATGAGATATGCCGGAGCGAAGGAGGCAATTTGTTCCATGCTCTAGAGCACAGAACAGCAAGAGATTTTCCACCTTTTGTGGCAAGTCTGAATTTTGGAACAACCAGAAGGTTCTGGTTGGAAGATCTCAGACTCCGAATGGGGAGGTGGCGTTTAAAATAATTTGCGAGATACCTGGGTCCTTGTGAGTGATAAGCTCTAAAAGTAATAATCAAGATTTTGAATAAGATGCGTTTATGAATAGGAAGCCAGTGAAGGGCGTGTAATGCGGCTGAGGCGTATGATTTCCTGGGCCAACCAAGGACCAGGCGAGCGGTGGCATGCTGGACCATTTGCAGCCTGTGGAGCATGGACTTGTTGGCTCCCGCATACAGGCTGTTGCAATAGTCCAGTCTTGATGTTATAAGTGCCACCGCTACCGTTTTCCTGGTTGACAGTGGGAGGAGGTCGAAGAATTTTCTAAGCATTCTGATGATATAGAAGCAAGTGCTGGCCACCCCAATTGCTTGTTGTTTGAATGACAGTGAGTCATCAAACTTGACGCCCAAGTTGCGGGCAGAGGAGATAGTATTTGGGGGAGCTTCAGCATCTTCAGGCCACCACTGTTTAGGGGAGAACAGATTTTGGGGGCCAAACGGTAGAATTTCTGTTTTACCAGAGTTACATTTGAGATGGTTGGTCTGCATCCATTCAAATGTGGCAGTCAGGCATTTTTTAAGGTTGTCTTCAGCTCCATTCAGCTCTCTGTCGAGTACCAGAATAAGCTGAGTGTCGTCAGCGTAGGATATAGTACTGATCTGAAACGAAGTAATGAGCTCAATCAGGGGTACCATATAAAGATTGAAAAGAACAGGGCTCAGGCTAGAGCCCTGAGGTACCCCTGTGCTGATGGATTTTTCTTCAGAGTTGAAATCGCCCAACACCGTGACTTGCCGTCTCTGGCTAAGGAAATTTTTAAACCAGTCCAGCACTACTCCTCCTATCCCTGAGCTGAGTAAACGGTCGATCAAGATAGTATGTGAGACCGTATCGAAGGCCGCCGATAGATCGAGTAATATCAAGACGGCCTTCTTCCCTTGGTCCATAGCGGTACACAGGGACTCAGCAGAGAATAGGAGGGCAGATTCGGTCGAGTGCTTGGACCTAAAACCTGATTGATTAGTGTGCAAGATGTTATTGTCTTCCAAGAAAGTTGTGAGTTGTCTGTTGACAAAAGATTCGGTCAGTTTAAACAACACTGGCAGCAGTGAGATAGGACGTAGATTAGAGAGAGTCGTGGGGTCCGGTAGAGTTTTTTTTTGGAGGGGTTTGACAGCGGCTAATTTCCAGTCGCGTGGGATCTCTGCAGTCGCAAGTGATGAGTTAATAATGCTATTAACAATAGGATTAACCTCATTGACAAGGGCTCTTAAAAACATTGGAGGACAAGGGTCAAAAGGTGACCCTGATTTGCTGGACAGAATGGCCTGATGAGACTCCACTAAAGAAATGGGTAAGAAAAAGTTAAGACGGGGAGTATTAGAGTCATTCTCTCTATTTGATTCCGTCCTTTCCTTGTCAAGGAAAGTCAAAATTGGTGGAGGGTAGTCCTTAACAATATCATGAATTTTGTTTTCAAAATAGTCAGCAATAGAATTGCAGAGAGGTAACCAGGGGGGGATTTGCTGTGCAAGTGCTCTAGGGTTTGTAAAGCTATTAACAATCCTGAATATTTCTTTTTGTCCGCAATCGCCTCTAGGAAGTGAGTTTTTTTTTGCTGATTTAATTGATGCATGATACTGCCTATGTGCCGCTTTATAGGTCCTGCAGGCGTCTTCCTCGTAATTTCTACGCCATCTGCGTTCTAGTGATCTTACTCTGCTTAACTCAGATTTCAGGGTAAGGGAGAACCAAGGGGCGCTCCTTTTCTTTTTAATGCCACCGGGAATTTTCATATTCCTTGAGTCTGACTGCTTGCTTAAAGCTGTGATCCATTCACAGAAATATTGGTTATCTGTCGTAGTATGGCCAGATAATGTGGGTTTATTCTCTATCACATTCTTCAGAAGGTCTGGGTGGGCAAGTACTTTTTTCCAATCGGGTTTGTTACTTCCCACAATTCTTTTATAGGTTTTTCCTTGAACATTATGATTTAATATCAGGTCGAAGGGAAGGAATTTGTGGTCTGACCACGTTTGAGCCAACGGGGAATTAATGGTCAGAATATTGGAATTTGTACAAATACAGTCTAATATGTGGCCTGCTCTATGTGTGGGTTCTTGAGTCAGCAGAGTTAAACCAAGGACATTAATTATTTCCATGAAGCCCATTACTCCAGGATCTTTAGGGGAATCTAAATGGAAATTAAGATCTCCCAGTAGTGTAAAATGAGCAAATCTAAGCGTAAGATCGCTCAGTACGTCCCCAATGCTCTCCAGGAAGTCTTGAGGTTGTCCCGGGGGGCGATATACTAGGGCGCCAGAAAACGTCAAGGAGTCATGGATGTTTAAGCAGAAGGCCATGGCCTCGGCCCCCTTGATGTCTGGTAGTTCATAGGTGGTGCATGTTATGGTGTCACGGTGGATGATAGCCAGGCCCCCTCCCCGTTGCTCCTGTCTATCTAAACATTGAATTTGGAACCCCTGTGGGAGAGCCACTGCTATATCTGGATTGCACCAGGCCTTTAGCCAAGTTTCTGTAATGAAAAGCCAGTCTAAGTCCCTTTCCGAGATCAGATCGTGGATATGTTGTGCATTCTTGCACATTGATCTAGCATTGATAAGCCCCCCTCGTAAGGTGATGGATCGTGGCTTCCTAATAGTTGCTGGCTCTGGCCAGAAGGTTGTCTTACAGTGTTGGCAATGGATTGGCCCGTGCCATAAGTCAGGTTTGAGGGTGTCTTGACAGTGCGGGGAGGAATTATTCAGGGATAGAAGATAAGCTCTAGACAAGCCGGGGTCTCTATTGAGTGAAGCATTACTCGTGTCCTTTGGCGCTGACGGGCGCAGACGGGCAGGACTCTGGCATGACTCCGGCGTGAGTCCGGCGCGTCCGCAAAACGCGTCCGCTACGCGGAGAGAGGCCGGCCCCTTTTATTGAAAACTAGAGCGCGTCAGAGCACTTACCACCCCCAATATGGCCGCTGCGTAGAACTTCGTCTACTCGGGAACGATCTCTCAGCGTCTATGCTCAGCTGAGAGTGGCCCGAGTAGTAGAGGAGGGAGGAGGGAAGTTTCGTGAGTGAAAAGCTTCGAAATCAATCCAAAAGTGCCACAATACGGATATAAAATACGCCGCTTATTCAGTCAAGCAGAGTACAGTCATTACACTAAAAGAAGCTTAAGTAAGGTTAGTGCAAAGAAACCTCCCGGCTTCCGCCTCAGGAGGGTGAAAAATGCTCAGCTAGAACAGGCGCCGAAAGCAGGAAGCCCCTTTTATAGAAAACTAGAGCGCATCAGAGCGCTTACCACCCCCAATATGGCCGCTGCGTAGAACTTCGTCTACTCGGGACCGATCTCTCAGCGTCTATGCTCAGCTCAGAGTGGCCCAAGTAGTAGAGGAGGGAGGAGGGAAGTTTCGTGAGTGAAAAGCTTCGAAATCAATCCAAAAGTGCCACAATACGGATATAAAATATGCCGCTTATTCAGTCAAGCAGAGTACAGTCATTACACTAAAAGAAGCTTAAGTAAGGTTAGTGCAAAGAAACCTCCCGGCTTCCGCCTCAGGGGGGTGAAAAATGCTCGGCTAGAACAGGCGCCGAAAGCAGGAAGCCCCTTTTATAGAAAACTAGAGCGCGTCAGAGCGCTTACCATCCCCAATATGGCCGCTGCGTAGAACTTTGTCTACTCGGGACCGATCTCTCAGCGTCTATGCTCAGCTGAGAGTGGCCCGAGTAGTAGAGGAGGGAGGAGGGAAGTTTCGTGAGTGAAAAGCTACGAAATCAATCCAAAAGTGCCACAATACGGATATAAAATACGCCGCTTATTCAGTCAAGCAGAGTACAGTCATTACACTAAAAGAAGCTTAAGTAAGGTTAGTGCACAGAAACCTCCCGGCTTCCGCCTCAGGAGGGTGAAAAATGCTCAGCTAGAACAGGCGCCGAAAGCAGGAAGCCCCTTTTATAGAAAACTAGAGCGCATCAGAGCGCTTACCACCCCCAATATGGCCGCTGCGTAGAATTTCGTCTACTCGGGACCGATCTCTCAGCGTCTATGCTCAGCTCAGAGTGGCCCGAGTAGTAGAGGAGGGAGGAGGGAAGTTTTGTGAGTGAAAAGCTTCGAAATCAATCTAAAAGTGCCACAATACGGATATAAAATACGCCGCTTATTCAGTCAAGCAGAGTACAGTCATTACACTAAAAGAAGCTTAAGTAAGGTTAGTGCAAAGAAACCTCCCGGCTTCCGCCTCAGGGGGGTGAAAAATGCTCGGCTAGAACAGGCGCCGAAAGCAGGAAGCCCCTTTCATAGAAAACTAGAGCGCGTCAGAGCGCTTACCACCCCCAATATGGCCGCTGGGTAGAACTTCGTCTACTCGGGACCGATCTCTCAGCGTCTATGCTCAGCTGAGAGTGGCCCGAGTAGTAGAGGAGGGAGGAGGGAAGTTTCGTGAGTGAAAAGCTACGAAATCAATCCAAAAGTGCCACAATACGGATATAAAATACGCCGCTTATTCAGTCAAGCAGAGTACAGTCATTACACTAAAAGAAGCTTAAGTAAGGTTAGTGCAAAGAAACCTCCCGGCTTCCGCCTCAGGAGGGTGAAAAATGCTCAGCTAGAACAGGCGCCGAAAGCAGGATGCCCCTTTTATAGAAAACTAGAGCGCATCAGAGCGCTTACCACCCCCAATATGGCCGCTGTGTAGAACTTCGTCTACTCGGGACCGATCTCTCAGCGTCTATGCTCAGCTCAGAGTGGCCCGAGTAGTAGAGGAGGGAGGAGGGAAGTTTTGTGAGTGAAAAGCTTCGAAATCAATCTAAAAGTGCCACAATACGGATATAAAATACGCCGCTTATTCAGTCAAGCAGAGTACAGTCATTACACTAAAAGAAGCTTAAGTAAGGTCAGTGCAAAGAAACCTCCCGGCTTCCGCCTCAGGAGGGTGAAAAATGCTCGGCTAGAACAGGCGCCGAAAGCAGGAAGCCCCTTTTATAGAAAACTAGAGCGCGTCAGAGCGCTTACCACCCCCAATATGGCCGCTGCGTAGAACTTCGTCTACTCGGGACCGATCTCCCAGCGTCTATGCTCAGCTGAGAGTGGCCCGAGTAGTAGAGGAGGGAGGAGGGATGTTTCGTGAGTGAAAAGCTTCGAAATCAATCTAAAAGTGTCACAATACGGATATAAAATACGCCGCTTATTCAGTCAAGCAGAGTACAGTCATTACACTAAAAGAAGCTTAAGTAAGGTTAGTGCAATGAAACCTCCTGGCTTCCGCCTCAGGAGGGTGAAAAATGCTCAGCTAGAACAGGCGCCGAAAGCAGGAAGCCCCTTTTATAGAAAACTAGAGCGCATCAGAGCGCTTACCACCCCCAATATGGCCGCTGCGTAGAACTTCGTCTACTCGGGACCGATCTCTCAGCGTCTATGCTCAGCTCAGAGTGGCCCGAGTAGTAGAGGAGGGAGGAGGGAAGTTTTGTGAGTGAAAAGCTTCGAAATCAATCTAAAAGTGCCACAATACGGATATAAAATACGCCGCTTATTCAGTCAAGCAGAGTACAGTCATTACACTAAAAGAAGCTTAAGTAAGATTAGTGCAAAGAAACCTCCCGGCTTCCGCCTCAGGAGGGTGAAAAATGCTCAGCTAGAACAGGCGCCGAAGGCAGGAAGCCCCTTTTATAGAAAACTAGAGCGCATCAGAGCGCTTACCACCCCCAATATGGCCGCTGCGTAGAACTTCGTCTACTCGGGACCGATCTCTCAGCGTCTATGCTCAGCTCAGTGTGGCCCGAGTAGTAGAGGAGGGAGGAGGGAAGTTTTGTGAGTGAAAAGCTTCGAAATCAATCTAAAAGTGCCACAATACGGATATAAAATACGCCGCTTATTCAGTCAAGCAAAGTACAGTCATTACACTAAAAGAAGCTTAAGTAAGGTTAGTGCAAAGAAACCTCCCGGCTTCCGCCTCAGGAGGGTGAAAAATGCTCGGCTAGAACAGGCGCCGAAAGCAGGAAGCCCCTTTTATAGAAAACTAGAGCGCATCAGAGCGCTTACCACCCCCAATATGGCCGCTGCGTAGAACTTCATCTACTCGGGACCGATCTCTCAGCGTCTATGCTCAGCTCAGAGTGGCCCGAGTAGTAGAGGAGGGAGGAGGGAAGTTTCGTGAGTGAAAAGCTTCGAAATCAATCTAAAAGTGCCACAATACGGATATAAAATACGCCGCTTATTCAGTCAAGCAGAGTACAGTCATTACACTAAAAGAAGCTTAAGTAAGGTTAGTGCAAAGAAACCTCCCGGCTTCCGCCTCAGGGGGGTGAAAAATGCTCGGCTAGAACAGGCGCCGAAAGCAGGAAGCCCCTTTTATAGAAAACTAGAGCGCGTCAGAGCGCTTACCACCCCCAATATGGCCGCTGCGTAGAACTTTGTCTACTCGGGACCGATCTCTCAGCGTCTATGCTCAGCTCAGAGTGGCCCGAGTAGTAGAGGAGGGAGGAGGGAAGTTTCGTGAGTGAAAAGCTACGAAATCAATCCAAAAGTGCCACAATACGGATATAAAATACGCCGCTTATTCAGTCAAGCAGAGTACAGTCATTACACTAAAAGAAGCTTAAGTAAGGTTAGTGCAAAGAAACCTCCCGGCTTCCGCCTCAGGAGGGTGAAAAATGC
The DNA here is from genome assembly GCF_964261635.1 of Lissotriton helveticus. Taxonomy (NCBI): domain Eukaryota; kingdom Metazoa; phylum Chordata; class Amphibia; order Caudata; family Salamandridae; genus Lissotriton; species Lissotriton helveticus. The sequence continues at coordinate 368,406,512 of NC_136060.1, read as the reverse complement.
TCAGCTAGAACAGGCGCCGAAAGCAGGAAGCCCCTTTTATAGAAAACTAGAGCGCATCAGAGCGCTTACCACCCCCAATATGGCCGCTGCGTAGAATTTCGTCTACTCGGGACCGATCTCTCAGCGTCTATGCTCAGCTCAGAGTGGCCCGAGTAGTAGAGGAGGGAGGAGGGAAGTTTCGTGAGTGAAAAGCTTCGAAATCAATCTAAAAGTGCCACAATACGGATATAAAATACGCCGCTTATTCAGTCAAGCAGAGTACAGTCATTACACTAAAAGAAGCTTAAGTAAGGTTAGTGCAAAGAAACCTCCCGGCTTCCGCCTCAGGGGGGTGAAAAATGCTCGGCTAGAACAGGCGCCGAAAGCAGGAAGCCCCTTTCATAGAAAACTAGAGCGCGTCAGAGCGCTTACCACCCCCAATATGGCGGCTGCGTAGAACTTCGTCTACTCGGGACCGATCTCTCAGCGTCTATGCTCAGCTGAGATTGGCCCGAGTAGTAGAGGAGGGAGGAGGGAAGTTTCGTGAGTGAAAAGCTACGAAATCAATCCAAAAGTGCCACAATACGGATATAAAATACGCCGCTTATTCAGTCAAGCAGAGTACAGTCATTACACTAAAAGAAGCTTAAGTAAGGTTAGTGCAAAGAAACCTCCCGGCTTCCGCCTCAGGAGGGTGAAAAATGCTCAGCTAGAACAGGCGCCGAAAGCAGGAAGCCCCTTTTATAGAAAACTAGAGCGCATCAGAGCGCTTACCACCCCCAATATGGCCGCTGCGTAGAACTTCGTCTACTCGGGACCGATCTCTCAGCGTCTATGCTCAGCTCAGAGTGGCCCGAGTAGTAGAGGAGGGAGGAGGGAAGTTTTGTGAGTGAAAAGCTTCGAAATCAATCTAAAAGTGCCACAATACGGATATAAAATACGCCGCTTATTTAGTCAAGCAGAGTACAGTCATTACACTAATAGAAGCTTAAGTAAGGTTAGTGCAAAGAAACCTCCCGGCTTCCGCCTCAGGAGGGTGAAAAATGCTCGGCTAGAACAGGCGCCGAAAGCTGGAAGCCCCTTTTATAGAAAACTAGAGCGCGTCAGAGCGCTTACCACCCCCAATATGGCCGCTGCGTAGAACTTCGTCTACTCGGGACCGATCTCTCAGCGTCTATGCTCAGCTCAGAGTGGCCCGAGTAGTAGAGGAGGGAGGAGGGAAGTTTCGTGAGTGAAAAGCTTCGAAATCAATCTAAAAGTGCCACAATACGGATATAAAATACGCCGCTTATTCAGTCAAGCAGAGTACAGTCATTACACTAAAAGAAGCTTAAGTAAGGTTAGTGCAAAGAAACCTCCCGGCTTCCGCCTCAGGGGGGTGAAAAATGCTCGGCTAGAACAGGCGCCGAAAGCAGGAAGCCCCTTTTATAGAAAACTAGAGCGCGTCAGAGCGCTTACCACCCCCAATATGGCCGCTGCGTAGAACTTCGTCTACTCGGGACCGATCTCTCAGCGTCTATGCTCAGCTCAGAGTGGCCCGAGTAGTAGAGGAGGGAGGAGGGAAGTTTTGTGAGTGAAAAGCTTCGAAATCAATCTAAAATTGCCACAATACGGATATAAAATACGCCGCTTATTCAGTCAAGCAGAGTACAGTCATTACACTAAAAGAAGCTTAAGTAAGGTTAGTGCAAAGAAACCTCCCGGCTTCCGCCTCAGGAGGGTGAAAAATGCTCAGCTAGAACAGGCGCCGAAAGCAGGAAGCCCCTTTTATAGAAAACTAGAGCGCATCAGAGCGCTTACCACCCCCAATATGGCCGCTGCATAGAACTTCGTCTACTCGGGACCGATCTCTCAGCGTCTATGCTCAGCTCAGAGTGGCCCGAGTAGTAGAGTAGGGAGGAGGGAAGTTTTGTGAGTGAAAAGCTTCGAAATCAATCTAAAAGTGCCACAATACGGATATAAAATACGCCGCTTATTCAGTCAAGCAGAGTACAGTCATTACACTAAAAGAAGCTTAAGTAAGGTTAGTGCAAAGAAACCTCCCGGCTTCCGCCTCAGGGGGGTGAAAAATGCTCGGCTAGAACAGGCGCCGAAAGCAGGAAGCCCCTTTTATAGAAAACTAGAGCGCGTCAGAGCGCTTACCACCCCCAATATGGCCGCTGCGTAGAACTTCGTCTACTCGGGACCGATCTCTCAGCGTCTATGCTCAGCTCAGAGTGGCCCGAGTAGTAGAGGAGGGAGGAGGGAAGTTTTGTGAGTGAAAAGCTTCGAAATCAATCTAAAATTGCCACAATACGGATATAAAATACGCCGCTTATTCAGTCAAGCAGAGTACAGTCATTACACTAAAAGAAGCTTAAGTAAGGTTAGTGCAAAGAAACCTCCCGGCTTCCGCCTCAGGAGGGTGAAAAATGCTCAGCTAGAACAGGCGCCGAAAGCAGGAAGCCCCTTTTATAGAAAACTAGAGCGCATCAGAGCGCTTACCACCCCCAATATGGCCGCTGCATAGAACTTCGTCTACTTGGGACCGATCTCTCAGCGTCTATGCTCAGCTCAGAGTGGCCCGAGTAGTAGAGTAGGGAGGAGGGAAGTTTTGTGAGTGAAAAGCTTCGAAATCAATCTAAAAGTGCCACAATACGGATATAAAATACGCCGCTTATTCAGTCAAGCAGAGTACAGTCATTACACTAAAAGAAGCTTAAGTAAGGTTAGTGCAAAGAAACCTCCCGGCTTCCGCCTCAGGAGGGTGAAAAATGCTCGGCTAGAACAGGCGCCGAAAGCAGGAAGCCCCTTTTATAGAAAACTAGAGCGCGTCAGAGCGCTTACCACCCCCAATATGGCCGCTGCGTAGAACTTCGTCTACTCGGGACCGATCTCTCAGCGTCTATGCTCAGCTCAGAGTGGCCCGAGTAGTAGAGGAGGGAGGAGGGAAGTTTTGTGAGTGAAAAGCTTCGAAATCAATCTAAAATTTCCACAATACGGATATAAAATACGCCGCTTATTCAGTCAAGCAGAGTACAGTCATTACACTAAAAGAAGCTTAAGTAAGGTTAGTGCAAAGAAACCTCCCGGCTTCCGCCTCAGGAGGGTGAAAAATGCTCAGCTAGAACAGGCGCCGAAAGCAGGAAGCCCCTTTTATAGAAAACTAGAGCGCATCAGAGCGCTTACCACCCCCAATATGGCCGCTGCATAGAACTTCGTCTACTCGGGACCGATCTCTCAGCGTCTATGCTCAGCTCAGAGTGGCCCGAGTAGTAGAGTAGGGAGGAGGGAAGTTTTGTGAGTGAAAAGCTTCGAAATCAATCTAAAAGTGCCACAATACGGATATAAAATACGCCGCTTATTCAGTCAAGCAGAGTACAGTCATTACACTAAAAGAAGCTTAAGTAAGGTTAGTGCAAAGAAACCTCCCGGCTTCCGCCTCAGGAGGGTGAAAAATGCTCGGCTAGAACAGGCGCCGAAAGCAGGAAGCCCCTTTTATAAAAAACTAGAGCGCGTCAGAGCGCTTACCACCCTCAATATGGCCACTGCGTAGAACTTCGTCTACTCGGGACCGATCTCTCAGCGTCTATGCTCAGCTGAGAGTGGCCCGAGTAGTAGAGGAGGGAGGAGGGAAGTTTCGTGAGTGAAAAGCTACGAAATCAATCCAAAAGTGCCACAATACGGATATAAAATACGCCGCTTATTCAGTCAAGCAGAGTACAGTCATTACACTAAAAGAAGCTTAAGTACTGTCTGTACTCCTGAGGCAAAACAGCCGGGAGGTTTGACTTTTAAAACGTGTACTTTATGAAAATTGTGTGTGATTGTGATTTTAAAACTGCGCACTTCCCCTCACCTGCACAGCGGTTGGGGCACTTATTCTTACCTCTTGACGCCCTGGCAGTCGATTTCAACACTGCCACGGGATAGAACAACGCCATTCCCGACAGCAGCGAGCGAGCCTGCAGTCAGGCCACGCCCACTTCTTGAGGCCACGCCCCCTAAGACTATTTAAAGCGCCGCTTTCCCGCCCTCATTCAATCTGTACTCCTGAGGCAAAACAGCCGGGAGGTTTGACTTTTAAAACGTGTACTTTATGAAAATTGTGTGTGATTGTGATTTTAAAACTGCGCACTTCCCCTCACCTGCACAGCGGTTGGGGCACTTATTCTTACCTCTTGACGCCCTGGCAGTCGATTTCAACACTGCCACGGGATAGAACAACGCCATTCCCGACAGCAGCGAGCGAGCCTGCAGTCAGGCCACGCCCACTTCTTGAGGCCACGCCCCCTAAGACTATTTAAAGCGCCGCTTTCCCGCCCTCATTCAATCTGTACTCCTGAGGCAAAACAGCCGGGAGGTTTGACTTTTAAAACGTGTACTTTATGAAAATTGTGTGTGATTGTGATTTTAAAACTGCGCACTTCCCCTCACCTGCACAGCGGTTGGGGCACTTATTCTTACCTCTTGACGCCCTGGCAGTCGATTTCAACACTGCCACGGGATAGAACAACGCCATTCCCGACAGCAGCGAGCGAGCCTGCAGTCAGGCCACGTCCACTTCTTGAGGCCACGCCCAATCTGCACTTTAAATATGTGCAACACCCGTACGCGCAGCGGACGGGCGCAGCGGGCGCGCCGTCAGCGCGCCGAGGGCGCGCCAAAGGCAAGCCCGTCTGGGCCCGTCCGGGCCCAGACGGACCTAGGCCCAGAAATACTGCCGGAAACCCCACGCGCGCACGTGGTATACACGGGAGACATGCTTCGAGCACTTCAACCTAGAACAATCTTGGCCTGTTACCATACGCATACCGTAGGTAAACCTTTCCACTACTGTATGCGCTGCGCTCCACCCCCTACCGCATCTACAAAACCTGGACTTAAGATTGGTCTTCTTAACTGCCGCTCCCTCCCCAAAAATGCAATTGAAACTAATTTACTAATCCTAGACCATGACTTCGATTTGCTCTTCCTTACGGAAACATGGCTATCAGACAGCACCGACTCGGACATTGTCGTGGCCCTGCCCCCAGGGTACCTCTGTCAAGCACTTCATAGACCCAAAGGTAGGGGAGGGGGGGTAGCTATAATTTTTAAGGATCATCTTACCTGCAGAACCACTGATGCTCAAATCGAGGACTGCGAAAGCTGCCAATTCTCCATTCAATTTTCCCCAGCCCACTCCTTGTCGGGCTTATTGATCTACCGCCCCCCGGGCCCCCCGGGAAAATTCCCGAACGCCCTTATTGAATCAGTCTCACAACTAGCATTCTCTGTCAGCAATTTCCTCATTTTAGGCGATCTCAACTTACATTTGAATGACCCTACAGATCGGATAGCCGTTGACCTTCTCCAAGACCTGTCGTCACTCAACATCCGACTGGTAAACAATGAACCCACTCATGAGAAGGGACACTTATTGGATCCCGTCCTCACTAATGCGACAGCCATCACTACTAAGTCTCCCTTGATCCTCCCTTGGACAGACCACTTTCTTGTCCCAATTTCCTGGGAAACATCCCTCACCAACCCTCAAACCTCTAAAATTCAGACCACTGACAGACGGTGGCACAAACTTGCACCTGAGGAATGGGCCGCCGTTCTAGCGGAGTCCACTCCTGAGCTCTCCAGCGATCCAGCTATGGCTGACGAGCAGGTTAATGAATGGATAACCTCCTCTCTTGATGCACTCATCCCTAAAACCTCCTCTCTTAAACACCCCAAAAGAGTAGCCTCGGCTCCATGGTATACACCAGAGCTTAAAGCCCTGCGTCAAGAGTGTAAGAGAACGGAACGATCCTGGAGGAAAGTCAAATCAGAAACAAATAAAGAGATCTATCTGGCTTCTCTCCTTAATTACAAAATTACCATCCGTAAAACCAAAAAAGTATTTTTTCAGGAGAGAATAGAGAAAGCAGTATGCTCCAGCAAGGAATCCTATGCTATCCTAAAAGACCTTTTGAAACCCCCATTACCCGGACCTATACATCCCACTGACCCTATAGCTGACCAGACCAAATGCCAACAATTGGCGGATTTCTTTCACGGGAAAATCCTAAAAATCCTCGAGGCGATTCCTTCCGCGATTCCGGGTGAGGAACTCGATCTCCCGCAACCGTCAACATCCTGCCGTCTCTCTTCTTGGGGCCAAGTCACGACTGAAGAAGTAGAAGACACGCTATCGTCCATAAAAAGCGGCTCACCTAAGGATCCCGCCCCACTCCGAATTCTCAAAAAGGTAGCCTCCACGATCATCCCTCCTGTGACTCACCTGATTAACACCTCACTCCAACAGGGAGTTGTTCCCCTAAGCTGGAAGGCGGCGGTCGTGAAAGCTCTGTTAAAAAAAACCTCCCTCGACCCCGAAAATCTGGCGAACTATAGGCCCATCTCCCTACTCCCAGGAGTCAGCAAGATTGCTGAAAAACTGGTGAATAGAAAACTTTCCCAGTTCCTGGAGGGCAATAACATACTAAAAAGCTCCCAGACGGGCTTTCGCCCAGGGCAGGGCACAGACATCGCCCTCCTAGCAGCGGTTGAAGAGGCCAGAATGCTACTGGACGGAGGAGGATCAGTGGCAGTGATCCTCCTCGACCTTAGCGCGGCCTTCGACACCGTCGACCACCGACTCCTTATTAAAAGACTCAAGGGAGCCGGTGTAGAGGGCCCCGCCTTAGCCTGGCTTACATCTTTCCTGGCTCAAAGGACCTATCAAATCTGGGAGAACAACGCCCGCTCCTCCGAAATTCCCCTCCAATGTGGCGTGCCTCAGGGCTCCTCCCTGAGCCCCACTTTATTTAATATCTATATGTCCACATTGGAGGAGGTCATCATTCCATTCGGAGTGAGTGTCGTCAGTTATGCTGACGACACACAATTGGTTGTGTCACTATCTCACCCCAAACAACAACCAGCAGACCTATTTAATTGCCTTGCGCAGGTCCAGCACTGGATGAACACCTCTGCCCTAAAATTAAATGGGTCAAAAACGGAGGTTCTGCTCCTGGGCCCAAAAGGACTTACACTGTCCCCGAACATCTGGCCAGCCTGCTTGGGCCCTCCTCCAGAACCCAGAGAGGAAGTAAAGAGCCTGGGAGTGTGGCTTGACACCGACCTCTCGTTCAATGTGCAGGCAAAGAAAGTGGCTGGGACCTGCTTTGGACTCCTGAAGTCATTGAGGAAAGTCCTGCCCATTCTGCCCCCCAACTCCCAAAAGTTGCTTATTCAAGGCCTAATAATCTCGAGGCTTGATTATAGCAACGTGATATACCTGGGCGCTCCAGAGATGACTCTGAATAAACTGCAAAGAATTCAGAATACCGCGGCCCGTATCCTCACGAATACTCCCGCCAGAGTGTCGGCCAAACCGGCCTTAAAACTCCTCCATTGGCTCCCTATAAGAGAGCGGGTCAAATTTAAGGCCCTGTGTCTGGCCCACAAACTTCGACGAAATCAAGGCCCCCCTGCTCTCAAGAAATTCATCGCCCCCTACAAATCCTCAAGACCTCTCCGTTCCGATACTGAAAACCTCATTGTTGCCCCCAAATTCAAGAGAGCCCGATCAGGAGGAAGGCGTTTCTCAGTCCAGACTGCACGACTTTGGAACACCCTCCCCCGAGCCCTGCGTCTCGAACCTCAATACCTCCGGTTTAGGAAACTGCTCAAAGCCCACCTTTTCCCACAGTGAATTACTCCTGGCCCTTATCCTGTTCCTTTGTTCCGCCCTCCCTGTCCTCTTCCCTGTCCTTCCTTTTTTCCCCCCTCCCTTGGTCCACTGCACTCAGGAGATAGGATTTTCTAGCGCTGGGATACCTCCGGGTGACTACGCGCTCTACAAAATAAAATAATAATAATAATAATAATAAGTAAGGTTAGTGCAAAGAAACCTCCCGGCTTCCGCCTCAGGAGGGTGAAAAATGCTCAGCTAGAACAGGCGCCGAAAGCAGGAAGCCCCTTTTATAGAAAACTAGAGCGCATCAGAGCGCTTACCACCCCCAATATGGCCGCTGCGTAGAACTTCGTCTACTCGGGACCGATCTCTCAGCGTCTATGCTCAGCTCAGAGTGGCCCGAGTAGTAGAGGAGGGAGGAGGGAAGTTTTGTGAGTGAAAAGCTTCGAAATCAATCTAAAAGTGCCACAATACGGATATAAAATACGCCGCCTATTTAGTCAAGCAGAGTACAGTCATTACACTAAAAGAAGCTTAAGTAAGGTTAGTGCAAAGAAACCTCCCGGCTTCCGCCTCAGGAGGGTGAAAAATGCTCGGCTAGAACAGGCGCCGAAAGCAGGAAGCCCCTTTTATAGAAAACTAGAGCGCGTCAGAGCGCTTACCACCCCCAATATGGCCGCTGCGTAGAACTTCGTCTACTCGGGACCGATCTCTCAGCGTCTATGCTCAGCTCAGAGTGGCCCGAGTAGTAGAGGAGGGAGGAGGGAAGTTTCGTGAGTGAAAAGCTTCGAAATCAATCTAAAAGTGCCACAATACGGATATAAAATACGCCGCTTATTCAGTCAAGCAGAGTACAGTCATTACACTAAAAGAAGCTTAAGTAAGGTTAGTGCAAAGAAACCTCCTGGCTTCCGCCTCAGGGGGGTGAAAAATGCTCGGCTAGAACAGGCGCCGAAAGCAGGAAGCCCCTTTTATAGAAAACTAGAGCGCGTCAGAGCGCTTACCACCCCCAATATGGCCGCTGCGTAGAACTTCGTCTACTCGGGACCGATCTCTCAGCGTCTATGCTCAGCTCAGAGTGGCCCGAGTAGTAGAGGAGGGAGGAGGGAAGTTTTGTGAGTGAAAAGCTTCGAAATCAATCTAAAATTGCCACAATACGGATATAAAATACGCCGCTTATTCAGTCAAGCAGAGTACAGTCATTACACTAAAAGAAGCTTAAGTAAGGTTAGTGCAAAGAAACCTCCCGGCTTCCGCCTCAGGAGGGTGAAAAATGCTCAGCTAGAACAGGCGCCGAAAGCAGGAAGCCCCTTTTATAGAAAACTAGAGCGCATCAGAGCGCTTACCACCCCCAATATGGCCGCTGCATAGAACTTCGTCTACTCGGGACCGATCTCTCAGCGTCTATGCTCAGCTCAGAGTGGCCCGAGTAGTAGAGTAGGGAGGAGGGAAGTTTTGTGAGTGAAAAGCTTCGAAATCAATCTAAAAGTGCCACAATACGGATATAAAATACGCCGCTTATTCAGTCAAGCAGAGTACAGTCATTACACTAAAAGAAGCTTAAGTAAGGTTAGTGCAAAGAAACCTCCCGGCTTCCGCCTCAGGAGGGTGAAAAATGCTCGGCTAGAACAGGCGCCGAAAGCAGGAAGCCCCTTTTATAGAAAACTAGAGCGCGTCAGAGCGCTTACCACCCTCAATATGGCCACTGCGTGGAACTTCGTCTACTCGGGACCGATCTCTCAGCGTCTATGCTCAGCTGAGAGTGGCCCGAGTAGTAGAGGAGGGAGGAGGGATGTTTCGTGAGTGAAAAGCTTCAAAATCAATCTAAAAGTGTCACAATACGGATATAAAATACGCCGCTTATTCAGTCAAGCAGAGTACAGTCATTACACTAAAAGAAGCTTAAGTAAGGTTAGTGCAATGAAACCTCCCGGCTTCCGCCTCAGGAGGGTGAAAAATGCTCGGCTAGAACCTCCTTTAAACCCTGGAGGAAATCCTTTACCACCTGAAGCTGAAAGAAAGAGGGCTGATTTGGAGCCTTTCTGTAGGCTATAATGGCAGCCAAACGTATGTTAATGGAAGTACATTTTAAACCTGAGTTAGCCAAATGGAGGAGATAAGGTAAAATTACCTCCTGTTGACATTTAGTAGGTTGAAAACCATTTCGTATGCACCACAGATAAAATCTTTTCCACTTAAAGGAATATGAATGTCTCATGGAAGGTCTCTTGGATTCCCTCAAAATGTTCAGACAGTCTTGAGGGAGATTCAAATGACCGAACTGGAGGACCTTAGGAGCCATGCTGCCAAGCTCAGCGAGGGAAGGTTGGGATGATGAATCTTTCCGGTCATTTTGGACAGAAGGTCCAGGCTGCACGGAAGCCTCCAGTGTGGACAATCTGAGAGGTGCAGCAGATCCGGGTACCACCACTTACCCATAAGCACTCTGTCACCTTTGTACTCATGTATCCATTCACATAGTAACAGATTCGTTTTTACATTCACCCACAAACCCATCCACAATAAAAAACTAACACAAACAAATTCAACAAGCATATGCAATCTGAATTAAAAGAATAAAAGCAGAAAAAAAGACTTACAGGTAGATGCTTCAAGCATTTTTGCGAGCGCAAACGGTGCGAATCGCAAAATTCGGCCGTTTGCACCCGCAAAAATGGCATTTGAGATGCATCAAAGGTTCATGCACTCGCAATTTAAGAATTCGCAAACAATTGCGAGTTCTCAAATTGCGATTGCATTTAAGGAATCGCAATTTGCGATTCCTTAAATGCAATGCATGAACCATTCCAAGATTGCGAATTCGGAATCTGGGGTCGCTATTTACCGCAAATTCAAACTACGTGGTAAATAGCAAAAACTTTGGGACATGTGTGTGCGCAACACCAGTGAACATTACCATTTCAGGGGTGGAACCCTTTGGACACCCTGGCACCCTTGATATTGCGGCATATTTGCGATTCGCTAATTGCTAATCGCAAATAAGGAATGACTCCCCATTCATTCCTATGGGCCTTTAGGTCCATAGGAATGAATGGGAAAGCCATTCCTTATTAGCAATTACCGAATCGCAAATAAGGAATCAGTAGGAATCGCAAATAACATTGTGATTCCTACATGCATCCGTTTTGCGAGTCTTTAATAGCGAATCCTTAAAATTCGCTATTAAGGACTCGCAAAACATAACTTTGATGCATCTGGGGGTAAGTGCTGCAACAGAGTCTAGGCGGGCAAGCACTTGTAATAAAAATAAGTGCAAAATTAAGCATAGCCTTGAGCGGCCATCTTGGAATGCTATTGAACATTGTGTATCATTGAATTAAAGTTCCAAAATAGCAGCCATGTATACAAACAACGTGTTGTCCATCTTGGGATGGTAAAACACTGTGCCCAGTTCCATTCCAGATCTCCAGCAAGTAAACGTCACACATTGTCATGTTGGAATAATAGTATTCACTGAGTTACTACCCCGTACTCTACCTGAGATGACAACTGCTAAGGTAAGGGTTGAGACTGGTGGCATGGTCCCTGCCTCGGGGTAAGTCTCCCTAGGCCAATCCAAGAACAGGTTGGTGCTACCCAAACAGCTTAAACAAAGCCCACAGTCTCTGCAAATGATGAGTTTTCAGCATGCCCTTCTATTAATGTATGTATGTATAAGCCAAGTTGAGTGGACCAATGTAAATGGATAATGAAGGATATTGTGATCCATGGTCATTTACAAACTAGGAGGGAGGTTATAGCAGTGAGTAAGGGAAAGGAAAATGTAAACGTATCTAGATGTAGTGATCTTTCAAGAGGTGAGTCTTTCAGTTCTTTCTGAAGACTTCAGTCTTAACCTCTTCCATATGCTGGTGACGGAACCGCTCCATCACCAGACTTGGTCGCTCTGTGCTGGTGACGGAGCGGTTCCGTCATGGCCCGCTAAGCGCCTGCGCGTTCTATTGAGCGGGCGGGGCCGTGACGGAACCGCTCCGTCACTAGCACAGCGCGCCCGAGGCTCGTGACGGAGTGGTTCCGTCACGAGCATGGGAGCGCCGCGCGGCCCCCACTCCCCACTAGCGCTGCGGCGGAATTGCTGCCGCAGCGAAGGTGTTAAATTTGTCAGTATAGGCAGGGGTATGATTCACAGTGGCCTCATATATGATGCAGCCAGTCTTGAAAATGGTGGGGGTGAGTAAGGGGAGCCTGGTTAGTTCCCTCAGGATAGGGGAGAAGTTATGACATTTCTTCAGACCCTTCAAAAATGTGTGTAGCAGTATTTAGAATGTTTTTCAGAGGGCTCAGTGTAGAGTCTGCGGAACACGAGTAAAGCATTACTTCCGTTCGTTTTATATTGGCAACACGTTGTCCCCTCCCAACTCCTAATTTAGATGGGGTTGCTTTAATATAGCCTTATAGCCCGCCGTAGGGGGCTATACCAGGTATTAAAGGCCTGCTCCAGCGTTAAAGGCCCAAGCCGAAGGCGAGGGACTTTAACAAAGGAACTGGACTTTAATAACCGGTATAGCCCAGCTACGAAGGGCTATAAGGCTATTAGAACATTCTGCCACTAGAGGGGAGAATATTCGAACAAATTAAACATAGGCCTTTGGAGTTCAAGGGGTTTTAAATTCCCTCGGGCTCCGAGAGGCCTTTGAGAAAACAACATTGGAATGTTGTTTTGCGGGCCATTATCGGGCCGTAGAAGCACGGAGCACTCTATTGTCTTCAATAGAGTGCTCCACATTCCAATGTTCTAATTTTCATTATAGACTCAAAAAACGAGTTCGAAGGTGGCCCACTGTAACCCTTCAATTTGAGAACAGTATTAACAAATACATCACACAATTGATCTCGGAATGATATCAGGACTATCCAATTGAAGCAAGGGATTACTACCTGGGGGAAAGCAATGATATGTTATGAAAGGACTTCTTAGAACTAGCCTGTCTTGCTATCTTCTGCCATTGACGCTGCTGACCTGAAAGAATTGAGTACCCGTTCGATGTTCATGCGCTGCTGTGCGGTTTACCTGGGATCACTGAAAAGAGGAAATGGCAGGCCGTCAGGGAACAATGATTGTGCTATTAATGTGCATCCTACCTCAGGCCTGCTGGGACCTCCAGCAGCTTTCTAGGAATAATTTACAGTGCCAAGCAATTTTTGCGGCCAAGAAAATCTGTGCTGTAGGGATGGACGTGGCAAGAAATCGCAGTGCTAAATTATTTGGCCTGGCAGTTTGTTCGGGCAGCTGATACAAAGAGCCACGTAGATTATTCTATTGAATGCGGCAAGCATTTTAAGAACCTTTTTGTCAGGTAGAGAAAATCAGATGCAAAATGTTCTTTCTCAGAAAGCTTTTGTCACCCTTCTAAAAGCAATCTTTGCTGAAAGGGAAGAAAAAGCTGGGACTAAGGTGCAGGTTTTAGGAGACGAAAGATGCTAATTCTGGTATAATCATCCAACGTTTCCATTCTATAAAGGTACGTCTAGGTATAACTAGTACTGACAAGGGTGGCATCATATCGACATTAATCGGGCAATCATGCATTCTGTCCAACGGAAGATGTCAGGGTAGCCTGCAGCAGACAATTTCAGTACTGCTGCTAACTTTTTAAAAATTAGTTTCGGGCTCATTTCACTATGAAAAAGCTATTGTTTGGCCATGCTGCAGTCAGTGGTAACACAACTTATTTGCATTGTTTCGAAGCTGCAAAATTGTGCCGGTGGGCACTATTCAAAAACAAATTATTATAATAATTTTTATGTCTGGCTTCCATTGGGAACCTGTAGCGTGGATAACAAGATTCACTGCTGGGACGTAACAGCAGTGGGCGAAATCCAGGCCGCTCTGATGGGCTCTCAGAGCTTTTCTTCATTGCACTGGAAACCAGATAAGAATGCTTCAGGTGAGGAGGGATGGCACAGGGGGCAACAGGGGCGGGTAGCAGAAACCAGACTTTAAAAAAAAAAGATTTTGGTGACGAGACCATGTTATGTATGCTTCCCCCATTACTGCTTTGCCCTTGCGTAGATGTTGCAAGCAGGGGTAGATGATTTGGGTGGGCCATACATAACATAAAATTACAGATGGGTAAATAGTTCATGAAGGGGATGTTTTTCACCTGGATATTCTAGATAACATAATAGACAGCTCAAGCTTTTGCTTTTGTTGTATATTCGAGGTTACTCAGAACCCATGACTGAAAAACATTTCCTTTATCCATCTATAACTGTCTATTAATTTTAGTTTTTGCTGAATCTTTAAATTATACCGTTTGATTAATTTCTTACCAGTTTTAACATATACCTGCCATTATTCCAGTTAACCGGGCAACTGCAGCAGTGTGTGCCTGGCGTTAAACTGTATTTATTCGCTCAATAGATCACATTCAGATCACAGCGGTCGGTCTTGTTTCTGGTGATAAAAATGCAATTGCCTTTCCTCGTGCTGGCATGACTCTACTCCTGTCCACTGTGCGAATGAGGTTTAATTTATAGTGGTATAACTCAGACTGGTAGCTTTCTGCTACATTTGCGCATCATTCATGTGTCAAATATTACACAATATGTCCCTACATGCCCACAGAAACAATGCTAAAGACAGCTTTCTCCGTAGTGGCATGTCAACCCTGGAGCATCCTCTGTCATCTACGTGAGCCACCTCACTTTCTAACAATGGCTGAAAAGCATTCTGGACCACAAGCTATCATTTTGTTCAGGACTCCCAACACAGGACGATAATGTAACATAGCATTACCCCTGTTGTTGTTGGCTTTTGAATTGGCTTTAAACACGATTCTGCTTCTGCTTGGGGCACTGGCTTTAATGAACAGAATCACTTGAAGCGTCCTGAGGACACAATGTTTTCATTTTGAGTGGTATTGCAAGGGAGTTACCATCTGAGCTGTGAAAAGTGTCGTGTAAAATAGTTCTAAAAAAGATTTGCACTACATACAGTCTGGGTATTGCTAAAATCTATATTGTGGCAGCACTTTATTATCTTATATCATTTAACGCATTTTGTAGCAGCCTATCTATTAATATCTGTAATGCAAATTTAAAACAACGAGTAAACATAAACAAGTCACTATTCTCCACTGCACCAACCAGGTTGCAATTCTGCGGCTCTCTGGTTACAAACACTGACCTCTGCAGTGCATTGACTAAGAGAGGTTTTATAATGTACAATAGTGCATGTTCCACTGATATAACTTTACATGCATTTATTTTTCATTTAAGCTGTGCGTTTTTTAGGTCTCGGCCTGATGCAGTGCATGCGCTGGTCTCGGCCGAGACATATAGTAGCTCTGAGAAATGCTACTTTGCCAGCGATCAGCTTCCTAGAACGTGCACAAGAGCGCGCACGCATGCACGTCATAGCAAGCTGATCGCCGACAAGGTAGCACTTGCGATGACGCGTGTGCATACCACTCGTGTCACCTCTTGCGTTTTTTTATTTCACTTCGCGGCCACGCTCAGAAAGTCTCATAAACGCGGGTCACAGCTGCCGCAGGACGACTCTAAATATTTCATTAGGAAGACTTGACGCGTCGGCATCCCTATTCCTTCTTTGAATTGTCAATGCGTGTTCTTAGAGGTGAGCACGCCGCTGCAAGGTCGAGCCTGATATTTAGCTGTGGCTCAGCTCGAAGTCCTCTTTGAACTTCGCTCCCATAACAAACAGAACTTTCATATGGCTTCGGCCAGCTACCCACGACGAGGGCCAGAGCTGCCGAGTTTGGTGAGGCATGGGATCCTGGGTTCGAGTCAGGTGTGCGCTCTACATCCTGTGATTCTGGACAAATTGCTGAGTCTATCAATGCGACCTTCTTTATGCTGTTGACGTGAGTAGCTCCATTACCTTTGGAACGAGTTTGTGCTATAGAAAAATGCACACTCATATAATACTTAATGAAAAATTTTCACTGGCATTGAAACACAGGAACACTAATTGTTCTGTTCTTTGAAAACCCTCTCTGTCTCTCGGAGTAAATTAGTTTGTGTACACCAAAGCTGCGCTCTGCATCAGCTGAGTTTGTTCCCTATTTACACATATGAGGGCAAGAGCGTCCAACATAGGTATGCAGGAACTTGCACATTTCCAAAACAGGTCCACACAGTTTGACTGGTAATGTGGTTGGGTGCTAATATCTTCTAGTAGTTGTCAAATTCTTCACTTGGCCCATAATTCCATCCAGGAATTGATTAATAGTCATTCATTGTTTCTGACAAAAAGGGTACCTTTGCAGGGTTGAAAATTCTGACACACAACCACACACACTCACACACACAACCACACACACACAACCACACACATAACCACAACCACACACACAGCCACACACACACAACCACACACACAACTACACACACACAACCACACACACAAAACCACACATACAACCACTTACACAACCACACACACAACCACACCGTCAGTGCAAACTTTCACCAGGCACAGACACCATCAGTCGTCAGTGCACCCTTTCATCGGGCACAAACACCACCAGCCGTCAGAGCACGCATTCACCGGGCAAAAACACCAGCAGCCGTCAGTGCATGCTTTCACCAGGCACACACACAGCACCAGCCATCAGTGTATGCTTTCACCAGGCACACACACACACCACCAGCCGTCAGTGCACGCTTTCACCAGGCACACACACACCACCAGTCGTCAGTGCACGCTTTCACCAGGTACACACCACCAGCCGTTAGCGCACGTTTTCACCAGGCACACACACCACCAGCCCTCAGCTGCATGCTTCCACCAGGCACACACACCACCAGCCGGCAGTGCACACTTCCACCAGGCACACACACCACCAGCCATCAGTGCATAATTTCTACAGGCACACACACCACCAGCCATCAGTGCACATATCAATTGTTAACGCATCCACAATTAACTATTGTAGCAATCGCAGTATGGCACACTTTACTTTTAAACATATTCATTTAAAGCGCAGCATGCCACCATTGCTACAAAAATAAATTCACATTTTTTTGGCCTTCAATTTATAGACTTTTGTTGCAATTGGTGTTGCAATATTTAGCAATGCCAATAACTCAAACTTAATTAATGCAAGACCTATTGCATTGCAATTGCTTGTTTTAAATGTGGTTACCTGAAGGTAAAAGACCGAAAAAAGTTACTGAATATTTTTTTTAGGCCATGTCTGACTCCACCCCCACGCTCACTCACCCCGCTCCCATTGCCCAAAGCACCACACCCGATTTACCTGGTGATGCCACTCTTCTTGACCAAACGGCTCCAGATGGTGCAGAATCAGGCTGCAAGACTGATCCACCAGCAACCCAGACGTCTTTTAAAAAGATTACAATGGCTTCCACTTCCTCAATGGACTGCCTTTAAGACAGGCTGCCTAAGACTCTTACATCCAAGATTCGATCTGCAATCCGACAGCACTTCGAGATGAAATCAAAAGGAGCGATGCTTCTAAGCAAAATCAAGGCTTTTTATACACTAATTTCCTAACTTAATCTATCTAAAAAGTATCTATCAACACCAACTCGGGTTCTGATTGGACAAATTTGAGGTAGATGAGCATTTCCTCATCATTACAGCATCATATTTACGGTGAATCAGCATTTTAATAAAAGAGTATTGTTCAGGACAGTCACATCCTCGACTAGCAACTTTACTGTTCTTTCTCACGTTCAGAACACTCGAATGTCCATGTTTTGGCAATCATCCTGACTTCCAGGGCACAGTAGCCTTGAACTTCCCATCGGAGCACAGGCAGTTCGCTCTCACTTGCAGGCTTTGGGCGCGCATGCGCAATCCAGCACTTGCTCGCAGTTTACCAGAGCAGCCATGTTTTCACTAGGCCTCAGAGGACACTTTTGGAACTATCATAGAAACAAACACAAATTCATGTTAAATATGGAACTAAAACTCTTCTGTTTACCTCCCACCGTACTATTGTTTCCCCATTAGTTATTACCTAGCAAATAAGCCACATAAATGCGTTTCATACTTACATATCCGACGACTTTCTGACACAACAACGTATACAATAAGCACTTTCATGCTGCGTTTATTTATATTTAAGCTGTGCATTAGTTCACATCACAATAACAATACAAATTAGTTAATTATATTGCTTCATGCAGGCCTTGAGAAAGATTCCGTGGACGAGTCCACCACTGAAGAGCAGTGACCATCTGAGGGGTCACTTGAACGACATTGTCGAAGGATCCTTCGGCTTGAATTCTCTGAGTGGAGAGTGACTCCTGGAGAGGATGCATGTGGAGGCAACAGCAGGGAACCAACAGAATACAGGATGACATCATCCCAAGAAGGGATTTGAACAGGCGTACTGAGAAGAACTTCCTGGATCTTCTGCGGTTCGCCAAGTGAAGAAGTTTGCACTGTCGCTCTTGTGACTGGAAAGCTTTCTTCTGGTTTGCATCGAGAATAGCACCCATAAAAGTTATCCGTTGAGGATGAACTTGTCCTGATTGAGAGTGAGCCCCAGGGGACTGAAAAGCTGTAGACAGGCGTTGGAAGACCTGTTCGCGCCATCTAGAGGAGGTGCCTTGATGAGCCAGTTGTCGAGATAGGGAAACACTTGGTGACGTTGTTGCCTGAGGTATGCAGCCACTGCAGAAAGGCATTTTGTGAAAATGTGTGGGGCTGACTTCAGTCCGAAGGGCAGGACTCGGAGTTGGTAATGTCTGCCTGCCACAGCGAACCTCAGTAATTATATTGCTTCATGCAGGCAAAATTAGTATTCCCTTGTGTGCATTTGTGTGCATCTTATACTATTGTTGATTATTTCACCACAACACACCATTAGTAAATGTAAACGGTATGAAACATTGACTTTACAAGGGGTATACAAAATTTTGTTTTTGCCTCCTTGCTCCATCAATTCCCTCATCAGGTGATTTTATCACCAAACATCTCTCAAAATTTTGCAACATTTAGCAGAACATGTTTCGAATTCTTCATATTTGTACCATTTACACTTTAGTATGTTTCTCCTTTGTTTCTTTAAAAATCTCTCTAATTTCTTCCATTTCTATTTCATTCTTTTCTCTTTCCCTTGCATTTCGTTCTTGAATTGTCTTCTTTATTGCCTTTCTAAAATCTCTCCTACCTTTGCATATACAGCGTAATCTTATCAGAAAAATCACTATCACTAAAATTGTTATTGGAATTAGTATTTTACCTGTAATTGAACTACCTATTTCTTGGAACCAATGCTTAATTGCTGAAAAACATTTACCCAACTTTTCGAGAACACCTTCAACCTCCAGTGGTTCAATTTCTCTATGTAAATCTGTAATATTTGTAATATACTTCTCAAGATTTTGACTTTTATCTGGAATATAAGTACAACGACGTTGCACTTTTAAAATTCCACAGACTCCTCCCTCTTTTGCTAAAATTATATCAAGGGCAAGTCGATTTTGCATTACCATAGCTTTCATAGCGACCATTTCAGTATCAACCATCAGGAATCCTCCTGCGTTGTCTGTTGACAGACGATCAACTATTGTAGACAATTTTCTGATTCTATTTGCATTAAATGTAATTCCCACTGCTGGTATCAGTGCTCCGAAGACATCACCTATTATTTCCATTACACTCTCTCTTCTTTTTCGACTTAAGACTTTGCCTATCTCATGCTTTCCATTAGTTTCTCTATCTACATGAAACATTTTTGGAAAGACCAAACCCACATAAGAGGTCCCATACCAATGGTCAGGTAACCTATAGTAAGCTCTATTCCCACAGATGAAATATATACCCGGAAAAACAGGATCATCTCCTCCTTTAAATCCCCAAACCCCTATAATTCTATAGGTGTCTTTACATTGACTCGCACCCACAAAATAATTATCATACATAGTATTGTCTCTTCTAATACAAAATTTCCCTAACATTGGAGAATCTATGTTTATAGCCACATTCACATTTTTATCATCAAGATTCTCATCATTAAATGTCCAGTATTTAGATTTTGCATGTTTTATTTTCTCACTAAGCAACCCTTCTTTCTTCAACCGAATTCAAAATGTTTTCTCTTCAACTCTCATTTTACATGTCAAATTATTATTAAAAGCATATTCATGTGTCAACTCATCTAATTCTAAGAAATACTCTCCCATCATTTTGCAGGTTTCCTTTTATTCAATGCACTGTCAATTTTTAATTTTGCAAAACTGTCATCTACATTGGAATAATGATATTCCAATTTCCCAGTTTGATAAAAACAAGCTTGCAATTACACTACAAGTCACTCCATATGTGAGAGGAAGGTGGTGATAGGTCACCCCTTCTGACACTGATGCTGGCAATTTTACACAAACATAACAATCATCAACATTCATAGTTTTAATATACTCAAGTAATAACTTTGAAAATGTATTCTTTGTGTAGTTCACTGATAGACTTATCCTGATGCACCTCTGGTTTGTACACATGAATCTCATGAACTTTTTCTTTCTCACTTGGCTTATTTAAACTCACATTTGGTGTCAATTTCATTAAACTATCTTGGAAAGGAATAACAATAGCTAAAATTACCCATAATATTATCAATAATCCCATGCATATAGAGCAGCATCTACACCATTTTCTAAAAATAGAACATTTTGTTTTATGATTACTGATAGCCATTTTTCTCTAACATGATTTCTTTGACCTAGCGTCACCTATGAGTTATATACCACTCAATTCACTAACAAGTTTTCTTCGACCTTATGTCAATTCTATTCTAAATTACACTATGGTTAGTTTTTCTAACAGGTTTTCTTCGATCTTATGTCAACTCCGACCTCTTCTATATTTACAATATCCGTAGCACAGGACTTCAGAATTTTTACTTATTATAATATACTTTAAGCACCTATCTCTTTTTCCTATGTTGACTTCTTTACTCACTTTTCCCAATCATATTTGGGTAGTACAGGTTTTCTTGGCTGCTATTAACTTCAACAATGGGTGGTAAGACAATATATGTCCACTCAGGTGATTTATACTTCTGGTTTGGTCGCCTTACTCTTTTTGATCTTTGGACAATTTCTATTTTCTATCCCAGTGTTTCTTTCTGGCTAGTGATCTCATTCACTTGCTCTTCTGGGTCTTTTGCTCTGTTCACTAGTTTAAATTTCAATCCACCAGTTTCTTTAGGCCAATTATCTCCTTTACAGATTTTCTTTGTCTTTGGTTCTACTGTGTTATGCTCCACTCTCCAAGCTCTTTTATTTGGCCTTTTTCCTAATGCAGTTTAATCTGCACTGTAATCGGTTTCACTTTCAGTATCCTCAACTGTATCATTGATTAAAGTTTTCACCATGTCTTTGTCTTCATCAGACTCAACTTTCTTTTCTGTTACTCTGTTAGGAACACCGTTAGAACTGGAATCTCATCCTTATCGTGAGTTACTTCCTCTTCCCCAGTCTCAGGATTTCCGTTCCTGCTTTCAGAGTTTTCAGATTGCTCTTCAGTTTTCTCCTCTTCAACAACTTTGTCTTCACTTCCTTTTTCGTCTTTACTGGCGTCTGTCTTTACCAATTCTTGATCTTCAGATTGATCTTCAGAATCTGGTATCTCCACAACCTCCCATTCACCTTCACCTTCATACGCGGAACTGGCTTCTGATACTTCCAGATGTCGACGTTCCTGTCGATCTTCAGTATCTGTAGTTCTTTCTGGTTCAGCATCAGAATCAGAGTCAGTTGTACTTTCACCGTCGTACGGGTATTCAGGTGCAGGCACACAAATGGTGTGGCTCGCATGCACCCACCTCTTCAGTCCAGCACACTTGACTGCAGAAGTACTGACCAAGATAACCTGGCGTGGTTTCTGCCATCGAGGTACCAAGCAATTTCTCCTGCGATGCACTTTCAATCGAACCCAGTCTCCAGGGACTAGATCATGAGCTGGATTTTTCTCTTTGGAATTTGACTCAGTTCCCACCTGGTGGAGCACAGAAGTTACCACATCAGACAGATTTTTGCTGCAATCTAGTATGATGTCATCATTAATTGTCAACAACTTATCAACAGGTACATAGGCCTGCCTCATCACCCTGCCCATCAAAATCTCATGTGGACTTAGTCCAGTTTTCTTGTCAGGAATACTTCTTAATGTTATCAGGACAAGTGGCAAAGCATCTGACCACTTAAGTCCTGTTGCAAAACCCATTTTTGCAATTCTGTTCTTAATTGGGCCATTCACCTGCTCCACTACCCCTGAAGCCTCAGGTCTGTAAGCACAATGTAGCTTCTGGCGAATGTCAAGAGTTTCACAGATCATTTGCATGAGCTCGTTTTGGAAATGAGGTCCACGATCTGACTCAATCGTCACTGGGAAACCGAAACGCGGTATTATCTCACATAAAAAACAGTTTAGGAACAGTCAACCCATCATTCCTTCTCGTGGGGAAAGCTTCCACCCATCGGGGGAACAAACAGATTATTACAAGAATATACCTAAGCCTGTTGCATGGGGGCAATTCCACAAAATCCATCTGAACCCTTGTAAATGGACCACCCTCCCGTCCTATGGTTTCCAAATTTACAACAGTTCTCCTGTTTGGATTGAATTGCTGGCATACTAAACACCTTTGGCAAAAGCTTTCAGCAATCATCCTGAACTTGGGATTATACCAAGTCTGTCTAAAGAGACGAATCATGGCATCTCTACCAATGTGGGCCTGACCATGGTTCATTTGGGCCATGTCTGAGATCATGCTATCGGGCATTACTGGTCTTTCATCTTTATAAACCCAAATTTCATCTTCCTCTCTTTGTCTGCATCCTGCTTTTAGCCAAATATCTTTTTCTTCTGCTTCTGCTTCTTCCTGTATCTGTTTCACTTCCTACCAAGTCTCAACTACAGTGGTTAGCATTAAAGGACTCGGAACATGTTCTTTAAGCATTTCTCGATTGATTGAAATTTGATTTTTCGCACAATGCTTTGCAATTGCATCCACATAATTATTTCCATGGGTAATGTAATCCTCACTCTTTTTATGGGCTGAACATTTTACAACAGCTATTTTCTCAGGCAAATGAATTACATCTATTAGTGTTTTTACAAATTCAGCATTCCGGATAGGTGTTCCTGCAGAAGTTAAATAACCTCTTTGGGACCAAAGCTGTCCATAATCATGAACAACTCCGTAACCATATTGACTATCAGTCACTATGGTTACCTTCACCTCTTTTCCCAATTGGCATGCTCGTATCAAAGCAATCAGCTCCGCTACTTGAGCAGAATGAATTGCTTTCAGACAAGATGCTTCCAACACTTCTGCCACAGTACAAACGGCATAAGCAGCACTTAGAATACCACTCTCCGTTCTCAGGCATGATCCATCCACAAACATCACAAAATCTGATTCAGGCAAAGGTTTATCTCTGATATCTGGTCTGGGTTTTGTGCAGTATTCAAGAACATCCAAACATTTGTGATCAGGCTCACCTTTCACTTCTGCCTCAATGGTGTCAGGTAGCAATGTGGAGGGGTTAACGTTTACACACCTGGTAATTGTTACATTTCCAGCTCCCAAAATTATTTTCTCATATCGGGTCATTCTGCTATTGGTCATATACTGTGTTTTGGCTCTAGTGAGGAGAATCTCCACAGAATGAGGAACATACACCCTCACAGGAAATCCCATCACTATTCCTTCACTTTGCTCCAAACTTACATTAGTAGCTGCTACTGCTTTCAGACAACCTGGCAAAGCTTTCGCAACAGGGTCCAAAACAGCTGAGAAATATCCAATTGTTTTTCTCAGTTTTCCATGTCTTTGAACCAACACTGACAATGCACATCCTTCTCGCTCACTGCAGTACATTTCAAATTCCTTCTCATAATCAGGCATTCCTAAAGCCGGTGCTTCACACAGTTTCATTTTCAGCTGTTCAAATGCTTCCATTTCTGTTTTGGTCAAAACGATGGGGTCTCTGATATCTGCTTTTGTCAATCTCTGTATGGTTTTGCAATCGCTGAGAATCCACTAATCCACTGTCTACAATAACCTACCATTCCCAAGAACATTCTCACCTGTCTTTGAGTTTTAGGTGGCTGCATTCTTTGTATCATTTTGATTCTTTCTATTGTGACTTGTCTGATTCCTTTAGCAATCTTGTGACCTAAATATTGTACTTCATTTTGACAAAACTGCAATTTTGATGGAGACACTTTATGTCCCTCCTCTGCCAAATGATTCAACAATGTTACGGTGTCAGTTACACACGCATCCTTTGTTTTCGATGCAACCAAAATATCATCAATGTATTGTACTAACACAGATTCTCCAGGCATGTTCAAGTTTTCTAATGATTTCTTTAGCAGCTGATTAAAAATCTATGTACTCTCAGTGTACTCTTGTGGAATTCTACACCATGCTAAGATACGATTCTGGAATCGGAACGCAAAATTTGGTTGGCTTTCTGGGTGCAATGGAACAGTAAAGAACGCATTCCAGAGGTCAATCACAGTGTATCATTCTGCATCATGAGGAATTTGGTACAGAATCACTGCTGGATTCGGAACAATCGGGCAACATGGGACAACAATTTTATTAACGTTTCTAAGGTCTTGCACAATTCTAAATGTTCCGTTAGGCTTTTTCAATCCCATGATTGGTGAATTACAAGGACTGCTTTCTATTTCTCTCAGTATCCCTGCTCAATCATTTTGTCAATCACTGGAGTTATTCCTTCAATTACTTCTGCAGTCATTTTATACTGAGGAATATTTGGGTAACTTGCACCTTCCTTTACTGTGACTTTTACGGGCTCAACTATATCTTTTCCAGTAAAATCCCATACTCCTTCTTTCACTACCTCTCAGTTCAACAGGAATCTTTTCTCGGTCAAAAACAGGAAATAGCTTGTTCTGTTCTGCCTCAATCATGAACATTGTCATTTTATACAAACTATCCTCATCTGGGGTTTGCAATTCTATGCCATCCGGTGAACAATATATGGCACAATTCATCTTACACAAAATATCCCTTCCTAACAAATTAACAGGACTAATATCGCACACCACAAATCGATGCATATCTTTGAAAGTTCCAATTTCTATTTCAACTGGTTATGTCAGGGGAGTTTTTATCTGTCTATTAGCTACACCTACAACTTGGATCGACTCTCCCGAGAGAGGAAGATTTTGAACTTCCACTGATCTAACAGTAGAACGGGTAGCACCAGTGTCCACTAGGAAAGTTATTTCTACATCAATCACCTTTCCGCTCACAAATGGACCTGACTGATCTACCTCTAGAGTGGCTCCACGCACACACTCTTCTTCCTCTCTCAGGCACCGTCAGAAACTTTCATCCAACTCACTGCCAACCTCCTCTTGTAACCAATACTGAGGACACACATTCACTCTTTGCGGTCTTTTTACCTGCTCACCTCCGCTGAATCCTGTCTCTGCATTGTATCTCTGTTGGTTTGTACTGTTTGGCAGTGGCGGATGCGGCACCTGACTTTGCTGATTGCTATCTGCTGTTGTTGCGGTTGTTGTTGATTTACCTCAAACTGCACCTGCGGATTAAATGATGTAATTTTCCGCATTAACTCTCGGCGGACATTTACACTCTTTCTTCCAATGCCCCAATTTGCCGCAAATAAATCAGGGGAATTTCTTCTTCAATTCATCAATATTTCCTACTAATTTAGGTTTACCCCTAAAATTTCCTTGATTCCCTGTATTCTTGCTCTCCATTTGCGCCACTTATTGTTCCGCTACCTTCACTTGTGCCCACATGGCCTTCTCTTTCAACTTTTTCTGTTTTGCATCAATTTCTTCACTGCAATATTTCGCCTGTCTCAATACTTTGTCTACTGAGCTCAACTGCCATCCTATCATGCTGTGTCTAATCATATCTGAAATTTCTGGTTTCAACCCATATACAAATCTATATATAAAGTGACTCATATCCTTTTCATTTAGTTCTTCATAACCGCTATACTGTTTAAAAACTAACAGCAATCTTTCATAGAATGATTGTACAGATTCTTTTGGCTCTTGTGTGGTCCTGTCTATTTTTACCCAATCCGTTTCTTTTGGAGGTATCTTATTTTTCAGCCATACTATCACTTGTTCGTACTTTCGCATTACATCTGGTGATGGAGCTCCTGTTACTTTATCTCTGGGATACTCTTCCCTTGGCCATTCTACAGCTATTTTGCATTCTGTCCATAAATCTGCGGGCACCACTATGTCAAACAATCCATCCAAATCAATCCATAAAACTTTTCACACTTTTACAAATCTGTCTACCTGTCGATACCATTCCACTGGGTTCTCTCTCAGCCTAGGAAAATCATTTGTAAATGACATTATATCTTGTCTGCTCCAAGGAACATTTACATATCCTCCTCCAGGTATCTCTCTCATGGGAAACTCAGTTATCACTGCCTCCTTTTCCCTGATTGGAAAAGCTAATGTGTATTTATCACTATTTTCTTCTTTCTTCTTTGCCCACTTAACCCTCCATTTACTCACATATCCCCATTTTCGCATCAGTACAATCAGCTCTTTTATTTGTGCTAACCTCCCAGCAGTATTCATGTTCTCAATATCTTTGTCTGCAAAATCCACTCTATATGATTTCTGCAATGATTTACATTTTGAAAATTCCACTCCTAATTCACTTGCCAATTCTTCCAACTGATCATACACCGTTTTGGCCTTCCATGTTATGCTTTTACTCATAAACATAAGTTCATCATCCTGGTACGTTTTTAGTCTGTCTGTTCCAATAGTTGCAATAATTAATTCTTCCATGTCTACTTTTAATTTTACCACATCCAGCACTTTTGATTCATGCTCTTTTAATTTTAAAGTTTTAATCCAGTCACTCAATTCTCTTTCTGATGGTCCTACAGGTGTTTGCGTTAAATCTATTTTATCTACACTTTTCTCTGGTGTTGCAGAGTCAGATTCTGCTCCAGTTGGGTATCTGTATGACAAACTTTGATTAAAAGTCAATTCAGGTGGATTCACATTAGGATTCCGCCTTATCTCTGATAAATCAGGATAAATATTTTCTTTTACTTTCTGTAAACTCTGTTGTAACGGGATTGTCAAACTTGGCTCTTTTATTCTTTGATTTTCGAATACTGGTATTACAGGCCCTATTGTTACTGGGACAGTTACTGCTTCCATGTTTTTGGAAAGGTTTTGGATCAATTCATGTGCAGAACGTTCATAATCAGAAATATCTGGTTGTACATTATTTTGTTTTTCAGTACTTAGCACAGTTCTGTGCGAGTCATTTATTTGTACAGGAGTACCTGTAATTCTAGCCTCCCCAATCGGTGTACTTGGAATATATCTTGTTTCTACTCTTCCAGGGAACTCTCGTAAATTTGATGGTTGTTTCGGAGTTTCACTAATTCTCTCATCTGCTATTGGAGCATTCGGGGTAGTCCATAAAGAACCTGGTTGAAATGGTGGCGGTCTCCTATTTAGTATTTCCTCTATTACAGCATCCTCTGGTTCACTTTCACCATAACTTTGGTTCCCTATCTCCACATTCTTTTTCTTTTCTGTGCATTTCCGTCCCTCATATTCATTCACTAATCTAACCGGATACATGCCATCACACATATTGGCATTTCTCCATCTACGCATTCTACTCTCATGTGTTTCTCCCCATAAATCTCGACCTCTACCTCTTGGTCTAATATGCCTGCTTAACCTCTCGCTCTCCAATTCATGCATCTCATCTTCCCATTCAACTAGTGCCTCAAATTGTGTCGGTCTAGGTCTCGGTTCAAGCTGCATCATCCTGTCTCTCAAATTTCTCAAAACTGCCAAGTCAAAAGATCCTCCTTCTGGAAAAACTAACACACCATCATCCTTAGTATACCGTACCCAATTCTCCAACCAAACACACGCATGGTAACCATATTTTGACAACATATAAAAAGCAGGCGTTTTTGGCGGAGGAATTGTTTTTCCCTCTCTCGTAACTACCTCTTTGTCTTTTACAAACACATTTTTCAATTTTTTAAACCATGAAGGTTTCTTTTTGTCTCCGTCATAGTAATAGTAAGCCATTTTCAGTAAATTTCCTGCTTTCAAAAGATCGCGTACTACTCTATTGCTGTTTCGTAACACCAACCTATCACAGCGCGGTTCACACTAACATACTAATTAGAACAAGATACATCTCTGTAGTGCTCAACCAATAGCTTTCGCTGCTTTTCGTGATGCACCAATCAGCCCTTTCCCTGTCTTGGTCACAAGGACCAATCCCTGCGCGACACTTTTGACTTCACCCACGCTCCGGCTTCTGTAGTGCTGACTGACCCCTCCTTTACAGAACTTTATTCAAGAAGCCGTATTTACAAGAAATTTTACAAAATCAGTTAGTAACTTACAGAAAACAATACCATTCGCCTGTTTCTCTAAATAAAGTGATAGAATTCTCTCAATCACACAAGTATTCTGTATGTGGAGTAGACGACGCTTACCTCCACAGAATTTTAGACTGGTCGATAAAGTAGCACTACCCTCTACCTTACCCTTCTGTCAGGCAATAACGAGCCCGTTTCTCCAGGAAAAACACATATAGAGATCTTTTTCACCTCCTTAGAGTTTAACCTAGAGTTTCACAAGAACGCATATTGCTATTTCATTTACAGGCACTCATACGGAAATCCCTATTCATACATACAATAATTCTGTATTTCCAGTAGGCAGTGCTTACCTCTATCCTACCACAGAATTTCTCTATCGTTATTAAAGTAGCACTACTACCTCTACTTTACCCTTCACTCAAGCTCGGGTTAAGCTCTATTACTCTCCCAGCAATACGTTTTAGCCAGGATACGCAATTATCCCTATACTTGAAGGCTAAGATTTTATAGACTGTCCTCATAATACATTTATCCTTTCACACCTAATGTCCCTAAATAGTCATATATGACAATACCACCGCAGTATACGACGATACTACTTCTTTGAAACAGACCAATGCACTGTGCGACTTTACTTGCCACACTTCCTCTGCCTGCAGACAGAGGCACTAGCTTCATGCAACACTTGGAAGCCTTTTCAGGACTACATATAACGTAATAGGAACCCAACAGATGTTAGTTCATAAATTTGTACATTAAATTCTATATAGTACTTTATACATAACCCAAGCTAATTTCCTTAGCAACCACTACTCTGCTACCAAGATATAACTGCTACAGCGGAACTCCAAAAATAATTTCTAAATCAGCATCACCATTTCCCTGAAATATCCGGACACGCATTCATTCACCAGTGGGGCCCATAACACTGCACACTTTCTCTGTTCATTTAATTCGACTTCAGGGATTGGTGAAATACAAAGGAGTAAATGCTGCAACAATGGCGGAGTGTCTAACCTAATCAACTAGTTATTATTTACACCTGCAGTTCTAACGTTTTACCATGGTTTTCAACAAATGTTAATTTTATTCAGACACACCACCATAGTGGCAATGGATCTGCTTGAAAGAAAAATAGGTGTAGGAAAAACTACAAGACCAGCTTTTAATTTTCCGTTTCTCCTAATTTTTATTAAAAGCAAACTTTTAGTATGTCTGACATTTAGGCATTAATTAATTCTTTATTCAGTAAAATCTTAAACTTTATTTCAGAATGATCATTTTATTTTAAAGCTCGGAAAATAGACATTTATTTTAGAAATCAGTGGAAAGTTTAGCAAAGAACAGATAGTTCCAAATTCTATATAGTACTTTATACATAACCCAAGCTAATTTCCTTAGCAATCACTACTCTGCTACCAAGATATAACTGCTACAGCGGAACTCCAAAAATAATTTCTAAATCAGCATCACCATTTCCCTGAAATATCCGGACACGCATTCATTCACCAGTGGGGCCCATAACACTGCACACTTTCTCTGTTCATTTAATTCGACTTCAGGGATTGGTGAAATACAAAGGAGTAAATGCTGCAACAATGGCGGAGTGTCTAACCTAATCAACTAGTTATTATTTACACCTGCAGTTCTAACGTTTTACCATGGTTTTCAACAAATGTTAATTTTATTCAGACACACCACCATAGTGGCAATGGATCTGCTTGAAAGAAAAATAGGTGTAGGAAAAACTACAAGACCAGCTTTTAATTTTCCGTTTCTCCTAATTTTTATTAAAAGCAAACTTTTAGTATGTCTGACATTTAGGCATTAATTAATTCTTTATTCAGTAAAATCTTAAACTTTATTTCAGAATGATCATTTTATTTTAAAGCTCGGAAAATAGACATTTATTTTAGAAATCAGTGGAACGTTTAGCAAAGAACAGATAGTTCCAAATTTATTCTCTCCTAACATCCCTAACTAACACCCTCATCTTATCCTTCAGTCCTGCAAAGAAAACAAGAAAAATTCAAAGAGTCTTACATTCAAGATTCGATCTGCAATCCGACAGCACTTCGAGAAGAAATCGAAAGGAGCGATGCTTCTAAGCAAAATCAAGGGTTTTTATACACTAATTTCCTAACTTAATCTATCTAAAAAGTATCTATCAACACCAACTCGGGTTCTGATTGGACAAATTTGAGGTAGATGAGCATTTCCTCATCATTACAGCATCATATTCACGGTGAATCAGCATTTTAATAAAAGAGTATTGTTCAGGACAGTCACATCCTCGACTAGCAACTTTACTGTTCTTTCTCACGTTCAGAACACTCGAATGTCCATGTTTTGGCAATCATCCTGACTTCCAGGGCACAGTAGCCTTGAATTTCCCATCGGAGCACAGGCAGTTCGCTCTCACTTGCAGGCTTTGGGCGCGCATGCGCAATCCAGCACTTGCTCGCAGTTTACCAGAGCAGCCATGTTTTCACTAGGCCTCAGAGGCCACTTTTGGAACTATCATAGAAACAAACACAAATTCATGTTAAATATGGAACTAAAGCCCTTATGTTTACCTCCCACCGTACTAATGTTTCTCCATTAGTTATTACCTAGCAAATAAGCCACATAAATGCGTTTCATACTTAAATATCCGACGACTTTCTGACACATCAACGTATACAATAAACACATTCATGTTGCGTTTATTTATATTTAAGCTGTGCATTAGTTCACATCACAATAACAATACAAATTAGTTAATTATATTGCTTCATGCAGGCCTTGAGAAAGATTCCGTGGACGAGTCCACCACTGAAGAGCAGTGACCATCTGAGGGGTCACTTGAACGACATTGTCGAAGGATCCTTTGGCTTGAATCCACTGAGTGGAGAGTGACTCCTGGAGAGGATGCATGTGGAGGCAACAGCAGGGAACCAACAGAATACAGGATGACATCATCCCAAGAAGGGATTTGAACAGGCGTACTGAGAGGAACTTCCTGGATCTTCTGCGGTTCGCCAAGTGAAGAAGTTTGCACTGTCGCTCTTGTGACTGGAAAGCTTTCTTCTGGTTTGCATCGAGAATAGCACCCATAAAAGTTATCCGTTGAGGATGAACTTGTCCTGATTGAGAGTGAGCCCCAGGCGACTGAAAAGCTGTAGACAGGCGTTGGAAGACCTGTTTGCGCCATCTAGAGAAGGTGCCTTGACGAGCCAGTTGTCGAGATAGGGAAACACTTGGTGACGTTGTTGCCTGAGGTATGCAGCCACTGCAGAAAGGCATTTTGTGAAAATGCGTGGGGCTGACTTCAGTCC
Source organism: Lissotriton helveticus (assembly GCF_964261635.1). Lineage (NCBI taxonomy): Eukaryota > Metazoa > Chordata > Amphibia > Caudata > Salamandridae > Lissotriton > Lissotriton helveticus. The sequence goes on along the minus strand of NC_136060.1, from coordinate 368,375,192 downwards.
GAAGGGCAGGACTCGGAGTTGGTAATGTCTGCCTGCCACAGCGAACCTCAGAAAGTTTTTGTGATTCCTGTAGATAGGGATAGGAAAGTAGGCATCTTGAAGATCTAGAGATACCAAGTAGTTATTTGCATTAAGAAGTTACAGCACTTCTTGAATGGTGAAACAATTGTTTCCTTAAGAACTTGTTGAGACTTCTCAAATCTAGGATTGGTCTCCATTTCTTCTCCTTTTTGCGCACCAGGAAAAACCGGGAGTAAAAACCCTTCCCCCGCTGACAAAGAAGAACCCGCTCTATAGCTCCTTTCTGGATCATTAGTGAGATTTCCTGGAGTAAAAGGTGCAGATTTTTGTGAAGCATAGGCCGAGGAGGGGTCTGCGGAGGAGTCTGTACGAACACCAGTGAGTGTCCAAATTGTAACCTTTGAAGAACCCAACGGTCCGTTGGTATTTGTTTCCAATTGTGTAAAAAATGGGAAATTCTTCCTCCTACTTTGGAGGGTGGAGAGGAAATGGAGACTGGCGGTAGAGAAAAGTCATTGACGCCGGGAGGAATCCTTCTGTCGTCTGCCCTTTCCGCAAAAGGAGGACGTAGTGATTGAAGATTGCTGCTGTTGGCGCTGTTGTAATTGTGGCCGATGTTGCTGGTTGGAGGAGGAATAGGAAGACCGATATTGTTGATAGTTCCCTCTTGTGGAAGATTGTCCTCTACCCCTTAAGCCTCGAAAAGGGGGGGTTTTAAATTGAAGATACCCAAAGCCCTGGCCGTGTGCGTATCCTTTTTTTATGCCTTGAAGAGCTTCATCAATATGAGTGCCAAAAAGAAGCTGACCATCATAAGGCATGTCCAGAATTTTCGTCTGGACTTCCGGCCGGAATGTTGTCGCCTTAAGCCAACCTTGGCGTCGGAGGACCACAGCCCCAGCCAGTTGGCGGAAACCAGTAGAGGCGATGTCCGTCGCACAATCAATTATTTCGGAAGCCGAACGTTCGCACTCTAACAAGATCTTCTTTGTTTCCTCTTTCGAGTCGTCTGGCAGGGCCCCCATGTATGGAGCAATGTCCTCCCACATCTGCCTGTTGTAGCTCCCCGATAACGCTAAAGAATTAGACGCCCGCACTGTCCATGCGGACACGGAAGAAAAACGCTTCCCAATATTGTCTAGGCGTCTGCCCTCCTTATCCGGAGGGGCGGAAAGCGGAGCAGAAGGGTTTTTAGACATCCGGTGAGCTGCCTGAGTGATGACGGAATCAGGCTTGGGATGTCCGGTAAGGCAGGCTGGAGCGGTGTCAGGAGCTCTGTACTTTTTGTCCAGATGAGGCAACACTGGGGGAACCGTAGATGGATTATGCATGATTTTAACGCCTTGATCCCAAATGTAGTAAATAATAGGCACAGATCTCACTGATTTCTTAAAGGTTCCTTAAAGTCGTAGAGGAAACAGTCCTGCTGGTGAGAAGGCATAGGAATCTGGAAACGCTGTACAGCCCTTGCCAAGACATTATGAAAACCCCCAATATCCTCAGGAGGCGATTCTGCTTGAGGAGGCACCGGAGACGCTGGGAAAGGGATAACGTAATTGTCCCATTCATCATGAGTTGATTGGGAATCATGAACCTCTCCTTCCTCCTGTTGATCATCCTCCTCATTATCCGTGGAAGGTGGAGGTGGTATTGTGACAGGCACAGACTGTGGAGGCAGAGGTGGACCCTGTAGCTTTGGCGGCGGAGAGAGAACTGGGGTAGGAGACAGAACAGAAGTAGGATATCTCTGATTGTAGCCAGAAATTAAAATTTGTAGGTCAGAAACCAAAGACGCAGGCAGACAAGCATGGGTGGTTGGCGAGGATGGCTGTCGTCTGGATAATATGCCTGATCTTGTTCATCATAGTCCGAATCCTCCTGGTACTTGACATGAAATTCCGAGGGACTTGTTGTCGTCGTCTGAATCTTCCTCCTCATCCAAAAAGTCAGACGGAGGTAATGGCTGGACCCTGCTAGGTGATGTAAGGGAAGGCATCAGTTTGCCTTTCATGATTTTGAGGTGAACATACGCACTTTCCACTGTTGACTGTGGTGTCGTCGACGAGGCCGTCATCGGCGTAGTCGTCATCGACGGTGGAACACCGACAGACACATTTGAAGGTAACGTCGACGAAACTCCCGTTGAAGGAGCCGTCGTTGACAAAGTCGCGGTAGGCGACGATGAGAGAGACGTCGACGGAACACTCCTCGTCGTTGTACTCGTCGATGCGCTCGTTGTCGAGCGTGGCGTTGATGCTGACTTTGACGTCGACGGCGATTTTTTAATCTTGATCGTCGATGACAATGGCATAACAGCCGTCAACGATGACGTCGTCGTCGACGACGAGGTCGATGCGGAGGACGCCAAGGACGTAGAGACTCGTCGTGGACGAGGTTACTCCCACAGCTGTAGAAGGAGATTTTGTCGTCGTCGAGGCCACCGTCGATAAGATGGTCGTCGACGGAGCTGAAGTAGGCTTTTTAAAGGTGTGTAAAATCCTTGGTGGAGAAACGTTGGTTGGTAAAGCCTTAAGTTTTGCCTCTGAAGACTTTTTATGCGTCTTCTTTTGAGGGGGCTGCAATGAAGGACCTGGAGAAGCATCTCTGGGCCTTCTCTGTGAGGTTTTTGAAAACTTTGTTGAGCCCTCACTCTCTTCAGAGGACAAGGAGTGTTCTCTGTCTTTAAGCCTCTGCAGCCAAATTAAAAGACGTCCCTCCCGGTCTTTAAGGGTCTTTGATGAAAAGGTACGACATACCTTACGATGAATAGTCCGGATAAAGACAGTAGCGGTAGTCTTTATGTTGGTCGTCGACATAAAGCCTTTTCTTATTGCAGGAAGCACAGGGCATAAAAAGGCCTTTTTTCGGAGTATCTGACATGAAGAGAAAGAGAACTTCACTCAGAAGAAGTCATTTTGAAGAAAAAAACACTTGAATTCCAGAAATAAGGAAAAGCTGAGCAGAGCTCAGTTTAGACTCCCATAGCACGACGTGCAGTAGAACATTTGAGGGACTAGAGCTCCTTCCAGGAAGGTTCCAGAGGGTGGTGATAGCTGATTGGTTGTTCTCTAGAGTTTGGTCCTCATTACAAAAGGACCTGGATATGTTACTAATGTTAGGCCTTTGGCCTATCTCTCTATATGTCTAATGAGACATTACTTTTCTTATGCCCCGGGGACTCACATCCCGACGACGGGGAATGATTCAGGCATGTGAATCTATGAAAGATACCGTAATACTGGATAAATGTAGCTTACAGCTCACTAGGGTACAGGGCATTGATCACTCAAAGGTATGACACAAAGGATCAGATGTGAGAGGGGAGAACCCGTTAAAGCTCTTAGCATTCGAACAGACTGCACTGTCAGCAGTAGAAGTGTGAAGCAGGGATTCTCAGATCCTAACAAGGCCAGGTAGGTGACTTGTTTTGGTGGACACCCTGTGCTAGCATGGACTTCACCATTAATGCCCAGCCAAAAAGTCCTCAAAGGGTTCTTTAAGGCAAGACGTGACAATTTGAGTTATGTGGCCAGAAAGCCTGGATGGTTCTGGGTGGAGGAAATTGGGACATATGGAGGGAGAGTCCTTGTGTTGGGTCAAAATTCGATTGGGATGGAGCTTTCAGCGATCTTTTTACAATGATGTAGGAAGCAACGTTTTTAAGTTGTACTTGCTTTCTGCTCACTTGTTTAAGTCACAAGATCATAGGATAGCAAGTCAGTGGTCAGGGTGGGGGGAAAGCCTAGTTCTGGGAGATGCTACCCTTGGAATGGTGTTTGCAATATTGTTGCTGGCCAGCCCCTCTCTAAGCAGTGGTTTCAAAATCTTTTTTTTTTTTTTTACTTAAGCTTTAGAGGTTCACTCATGTAATGCTAAGTTATTTTATGTTATGTAGGATTTATGAGGCAAGCTACTTTCCAAAGGTACTCCTGGTTCAAAGAGCAGATGAGAAGAAATGGACCTCAAAGACTGTGGATGGGAGTTAGACATTGGTGGGGCTATAACTTAGAAGGCCCGGCCTTCTCTTTGGCACTCTTCTAAATTTTGGAATGAACAGTGGATTCTGATTAAACGAGTGAAGAATTCTGAAGTGGATATAGGCAACTAACCATTGCAGGATAATTGTTGGGAATTGAGCCATACAGGGCACGTAAATAATGTATAAAAACTTAAAAGAAATGTAACCTTGCATTGGAAGCCAATAAAGAGATTTTAAGAGTGGACGCAGCACGAAGGTGTCAAGGAGACAATAAGAGCTGGTTGATTTTGAATTGACTGATGCTTGTGCAGCATCGAAGATGTAGTGTCCAAATATGCACTAATACAATAATCAATCCTGTAGCCAATGAGTGCAGGCATCAAAGCAAGACGGCAATCCTCGGAGAGCAGAGCAAGGATGGGTTGAATTTTGCTCATAAAAAAAGTACTAGTGGAGATAACAGATGCCAATTGTGCATCCATTTGCAACAAGTCATCAATATAATTGTCAAACTTTTTCCTTAAAGGGATGTTTGGTAAAAGGATCAAAGTCAGAGGTTAAGAGAAAGGTGTGATAGAAGGGCGAGATACCATTGATAACCCAGATCTCAGTTTTGTTGGTGTTACATTATAACCAATGTTTTCCCATCCACTTTCCAATTTCAGAAAGGGAGAGCAGAAGGGAGCAGTCACTGTTGCGATCCCCGTTTAGTCTAGACTGTAATTGTGTGTTGGCTACATAAATGTACAATTGAAGCCTACAACAGGGAATAGTGGCAGGGGGAGATTGGACGTACAGATTAAACAGGTAGGGAGAGAGTGCTGATCCCTGGTACAACAAACAAGTGTAAATTCACATGTATTTTTCAACAACAGCACTTTCTCTTTCGAACCTTACATTAGCAAGCCAGCCCAATCGGCAAACTGCCAACTAAAATTAATAGAGAATTTGCTCGCTTATGATCAATTAAAGACTGCTGCTCAAACACTAGTCATCTCTAGATTAGACTCAGGCAACACCATTCTATCTGGCTTCTAGGCGAATGCCTCCCCACCCCTAAGAGCAGCCCTGCATTCCACAGACCGAATGATCACTGAAAAGGAAAATTCGACAACATCTCCTCAGTCATGGACGTTCTTCATTGGCTCTCTCTTGAGGTTTAAATCACATTCAAACTCTGTTCCATCACCTTTAAGGTCTTCCAATAAGCCAGGCTACTTAACTTATCTACTGAGAATCCATGGCGGTTAAAGAAAATCCTGCAGTAAGGACTGTCTCATTATCGAGATCCCGAAATTCAAAACAACACAAGCTCAAAGACAATCATTATCTTTCCTTGTCTGCAATTTGGAACACTCTCCCGATCCAATGAAGAATGACTCTGATGTCCTTTCCTTTTGAAAAAGGCTCAAAACGTACCTATTTACTAGATACTTAATTTAAGGTCACACTGAAGCAAGTCACTGGGGTACTACCACATCAAAGACTCTTTTCCACACATACATAGCCCAGCTTTACAGGCACTTCTTGTTCAGCTTATTTCCTTATGCACTTCTTCCACTTATTTCCTTACCCAATGCTTTTTTACTTAACAACTTCAAGGCACCATTATCCCTTACCCCCATTGTTTGGCGTTTGTTTGGTATTCTTTTGTAAGGATATCTTGCATATATAGTTAATGTTTGAAGCAAAGTGCACTCATACCAACTGGTTAGGTTGCAGTCTTGCGCAACAACCTAAATAAATATGTATATAAATAAGTAGGAGGGTGTTATGCTATGCTACGCATATTGGTGGTAATTATTAACATACTGAGGGCATCCATGTCATGATGGTATCCACCCTTGGTAAAACGTTAGTGGAAGTAGTTTTTTGAAACATTGCGGATGTCCATGAGATTATAATGCCCATCCTTGGCAAAATGCTGGTTTTAGGGCAAGATGTAGGTAAGTTCCATTTATCGATTGTAAAATACAGAATTTTACCGATTCTGTATTTTAGAATCGGTAAATGGTATGTAGGTAAGTATTCGGTAAAGTTTACCGAATCTGTAATATTCGGTAATTACCGATTTGGTAAATACCGAATCGGCAATTTCCATTCATTCCTATGGGCCTGGAGGCCCATAGGAATGAATGAGAATTACCGAATCGGTATTTACCGATTTGGTAATGGGGGAACACATTCAAGGGTGGCAGGGTGTCACATTGACACCCTGTAGCACCCCTGAATAGTGCATGGGTGCACATGTGGCAGACATACATGCCCTAAGGGCATGTATGTCTGCCACATGGCACTTTTGAAAAAGGCGCAAATTTGCATTTTCAAAGGTTTTCGATATTTACCACCAACTTTTATTTGGTGGTAAATACCGAATCCTTAACCGTGCAATGCACTCATTTGAGTGCTCCCTACATTTCAGATTTGGTAATTTACCGATTCGGTATTTTATGGAATCGGTTATTTACCGATTCCTTAAATTACCGATTCGGTAAATGATCAAATCTGAAATGTAGCCACCTACATCTCAATAGCCTAATACCGGTCGGTAACGGCCGAAATTCGGTAATTTCGGCCGTTACCGACCGGCATTGGGCGTTTGAGATGTAGGTGGCTACATTTCAGATTCGGTAATTTACCGAATTGGTAATTTAAGGCATCGGTAAATTACCAATTCCTTAAAATACCGAATCGGTAAATTACCGAATCTAAAATGTAGGGAGCACTCAAATGAGTGCTTTTCCCATTTTAGGATTCGTTATTTACCACCAACTATAAGTTGGTGGTAAATAATGAATACCTTTGAAAATGCAAATCTGTGCATTTTCAACTGTGCCATGTGGCAGACATACATGCCCTTAGGGCATGTATGTGTGCACATGTGCACACAAGCACGATTCAGGGGTGCAACAGGGTGTCAAAGTGACACCCTGGCACCCTTGAATGTGCCCCCCATTTTACAGAATCGGTATTCGAAGGCCCATAGGAATGAATGGCAATTACCGAATCGGTATTTCGGTAAATACAGAATCTTACCAATTCGGTAATTGTTACCGAAAAATTATCTACATCCCATTTACCTATTCTTAAATACCGAATCGGTAAAATTCGGTATTTAAGAATAGGTAAATTGAGATTACCTACATCTGGCCCTTAGTCATTTAATGTTAATTCTTGCCATATCAGATTTGTCCACCAGTGTTTAATATGTAAAACAATATCTGCCAGGGACCAAAACGTTTCTTAGGATTGTGCTGCTCACTTCCACCTGTGGCACCTCCCACTTCCACTGTTAGTGTCACTCACTTGACCACCTGCACATCCCACTGCCTACTTGAATATCAGCCAATACTTTCTTTGCCCTGCTATCCCATGCAAATTGGTTGGTCAGTGTTTTCAGGCAGCGTGTGATGGGTGCTCTCATTTTTAGGTTGGAGTCTTGAATGTTTGTACAGTTAGTAATGTTAGGTATCAAGTGTGCAGATACGCCCTGAATACGTAAAGTGAGCCAAATCAAATATACTGAATGGGTTGTGACTGGAGATCTTTGAACGTAGTAGGGTTTAATTACAATAGGTAACTAAAACAAGAAAGCATGCATCCTCACCCAAGATTCAAGGGTGGGAGGAGTTCGCCCCACAAGAACATTATGGCAAAATAGGACAAAATAGTTCATTTTGCCACACAGTTTTCACAGCTATAAAGCCAAATGCATGAAATATTTCCAGTACTTTCATTGTATTGTGTAAGGGCAGAGTGACGGCTGGTGTTTATGGGCCATCACTTTTTTCCTGAGCATTAGTTACCATCCCACCGTCCCTGCTGCCCCTGATGAAGGTAGCTCAACACCCTGACATTACTCCTGTCCTGGGCTTCAGTCATGACCCCACCTTCCCTGCTGGACATCAGATGCTTGCTATCACTACCCTTAATACTCCTCTGCCTCAGACACCCCCACCATTCCTCAACAGGATTGTCTGGGCAAGGAAGGTTATATTATTCTTATCAGGGAAAAAAATGCAATCACGCACTGCTTTTATGTGTGAATTCTTTATGAAAGAGTAATCTGTCTCTCCTCGAGAGTGAGTGAAAGAACAGCCAACAAGTGTTTCGCCCCCTTACATGGCTTGCCGGCCTGGGGCTTCCTCAGGGCGTTTAAATCAAACTGGAAGAAATATCAAAGTCAATAACTCCTTAAATAGGTCCTAGGATGTTGTGTAAAGCATAATGCCGGTCTTGGGTCGCGTCCGTGTTAGAAAGTCCTGCTGTAGAGCATCATGCTGTGATGCCATCACTTTACTCTCGAATTTCAGCCACCACCCCAACCATTTCCGCCAATGATTAGCTCTGCTCATGAAAAAAACAGCTCCCTCGTATGAAGAAAAGCCCCTTAAACTTACACCTGAGCCTTGGAATTGCGTCATTTTAGCTGCGGTCAATTTACCGTAGATCTGCACATAATTTTAAAACTAAATTGAACATTAATACACTACTGACTGACCTTGGGTCTCACTTGTCTTCCGGGGTGGTGGGTCTGGCCGTTGTCAGTTTCTTTTGGGCTGTGGTCACAAAGCGATCAGCCATCGGGTTGCAGGGTGGGCACCGCATTGCATTGCATTGGATTAAGAATGATGGCACGCTGCCACAAGCCAGACCGGACCCGGTGCAGCATGTTTCTCAGGTGAGATCTTGGACTCGGCTCGGAAGAGGGCTCAACTGGCCTGATTTGGTAGTAAATGTCCCTGGGATGACCGGCCTACCCTGGTGGTCAGGTGGGGCGCTGATGCAATGAGCGCCACACCTTGAAAAAACTCGAATCTATCCTGCTGTATTTTTTCCCCCTCTTCTTTTATTGCTACTTTGATTTTATTAGCAAAAATATTTTGAGAATTTTCTTTTACTATGGTTGGGAAAATGGAATAAAAAGCTCTATCAACTCTTCTTTATCTGGTTCCAGCAGTTGCACTGTTTTTGAAGCCAGCATTTTCTGAGCTTCACGATTTCTGATGTCCTTCTTACCATGAACCCTATTCTTTAATTTACCGAGAGTTACAGAACGTCACTAAACTATTTTGCGAGTTGGCTGGCAACGGAGTTCAGCATTCATTTCATGGCCGCCTATTGGCCATGAATGCGATTCACACAAACATCTATTATATACGATGACCTGGCTTATGCCACAAAGGCCCGTTGTTCCGATTCAAGGACCAAGGCTTAAAAACAAAAAGGTTTACGTCACCCACGCGTTATTACCGGCACCACTTACAGTCGCCATCAAGCACTCTATTTTATTTCGCTGCAAGATGTTAAAAAATGTTTCAGGCATCAACAAAAGGACAACATGATTTAGCGTTCATTTCCAGGAATTATTGTTTATTTACGAAAGGGTCATTTGCAGGGCCTCTATTCACACAACATTAAGGTGTACTTAGGCGAAATGTGCCACAAAAAGGTAGTAAAAGTATTAAAAATAAAAAACAAAATCAAGCAGACTAAGACGAAATGAATAATTACTTTTATTTACATAAATTGAACCCAGATTTACATACATTTTGGGCCAGATTTACAAACCTTTGGCACAGATTTTGCGTTACGTCAACCTGCGCCAACCTTTTTGTTGGATTTCCTTTGCTGCGCAAAACTTGTTTGTGCTGGACGGTTGCCTGAAAGTAACAAAATTAACTCAAAGCAACGCAAAGTGATGGTTTGCATTACTTAGCCTCAAGGGGGCCAGTGGCGGCTCCTCCGCTAAGGCAGAGGAGCGTCGCCCCACTGCTCTCGGAGCAGTGTAAAATGTAAAAATGAAATGATAATAACAGAAGTTATTTCTGTTACCATTTTATTTTGGTATCAGCCAGTTGGGCAGAGTTGGACTCCCATGATGTCCGGGAGGAGGAGTGGTTGCTGCCCTCCAAAGTGGGCATGACTGCTTAGCCGGCCGTGCTCTTACATGGCATTAGTTTTTGGCATTGACTCAGATTCACACATTGTTGTAAATCTGGGACAGCGTCAAAAAGCAATGGGTGTTGCGTTGGAACGCACACATCAACACCCATTGCATGCCCCTTTCATGCTAAGTGATATTTGTAAAAGGGCCGTAGCGTCACTAGAACGCCGCTAAAAGTAATTTTCTGGTGGCGCTCTCCCCCAGTAAATATACCCCTTGGCCTCAAAACTCAGATTTCTTATTCCATAGAATGCTCGCTGTTAGTTGACCACTTCCAGCAAAATAAAAAAAACACATAAGTTCTAAAATAGCTGACTGTACATCTCCATTAATTTAGGTGAACTTAAGTGCTTCTGGCATAGTGTGATCCTGCTCCACTGAAAAACACATTTGGTTTCAGAGAGTAGTTTTCCAGGAGAATGTTTTTTTCTGTTTTGCAATCACTTTAAGGTGCATCTGATGGAACAACAGCTGTTAATTGGCTTTTAGAGCCTATTTTAAGCCTTCAGAACTGTAAAGGTTTCAGCAACCGCTTCTGCACCGATTACAATTTGCAGAGCCTACATTCTTTCTAAAATATGAAGTGTATTCCCATGTGCTGCTTCGCATACTTGTTCAGTTTCACCACGTTAACTTCCTGCTCAGTGGTGGCTGATAAAGGCAAAGACTGGTGGGACTGGTGGAGGAGGTGCGGGGGAAGTGGGGGCTGGTGGGAAGCACGCAGGAGGTGTGCGGTGGGGTTAGGGTTAATAATACAAATTTTTAAAAACAAGACTTTGCGCTCTTCCTTCCTGGTCCCAGCAGTCCCTGGGACAGCATCGGACTCCCCATTCAATTCCCACGCTGCTCTCAAGCTTGAGAGCAGCGTGGGCATTGGCCTGAGTAGGCTGAAAAGACCCTCGCTCAGGCACAGGGAGTCTATGCTGTTTCTCCAACCCAGCTCTACAATACTGCCGGGTTGGAGAAACTAAGTGTGCATGCCAGTTTTGCTGGCCTAAGACATCCGGCCAAACTGACATGGGCATTTAAAAGTAATTCCACTCCTCCTCCTCCTTTCCTTCCCCGGCTACGCCCCTCCCTGTACACGCTGGTTCAGAGCCAGTATCTGAAAAATCAAACGATAGTAACATATTGTTTTATTTTTCTGCTGGCTCTGAGCCAGTGGGGCGATGGTCCTCCGACATTGCGAAGGAGCCACTGCTGTTCCTGTCAAGTGTCTTAGCACTGTACAATCAACAACATAATTTACAGCTTCCAGATTAAAGTACAGTAAGCTAAACTTCTCTATTGAAAGAGCTAGAGACAGTGCTACAAATGTGATACTCACTAACCAGGCAAGCTTTAACACTGTGCATCAAACGATGGCATGAAGAAACGACCCTACTTTTTAAAAAGAAATGTTATTGGCAGCGTCCTATCTACATGAGGATAGGCTCTGAGGTGGTATTTGCGGGAGCAGATTCCATTCTTTTAATGCTAATGATGAGTATATTCAGTCCTTATTTTTAGGGCCTGATGTATTTTATTTATTTATTTGATGAGTTTTATATAGCGCTGGCTAGACCCGGAAGTATCAGAGCGCTTAACAGAGTATCAGCACAAAGCAAGTTACACAAGGTTACAAAACAATTACACAATGTTACACAGTAGTAGAAGAAAAAAAACACGAGTTAAGGATATGAGAATACTCGAAGATGGCAATGAGAAGATGCATGATCAGGCAACATACAACAAGAGGTTTAACAGTAAAAGCGGAAGTTAAGCGAAGGGAAGAAACAGCCAAAGGGGCAGGGGAAGAAAAAGGGGGAGCACAGAAAGGAAAGGGTAAGGAAAGCAGATAAGGACAGGAAAGTGAGAGGGAAACAAAACGGAAAAGGGACCAGAGATATCAATATAAACAGAAGAACGAACAGCAGGTCTGTGGCGAACGAGAGACAATCGCAAAGTCACCCAGCAGGAGACCAGCAGGGACAGAGACCGGGACAGGGATTGCTAAGGTGGCGGATTGAGGGCAGGAGAGGCAGTAGAAGATAGTCCCAAAATGGTGGGGAGCATAAGGGTCCAAGTCCAGGAGCCAGTGGGGGCTAAGTCCAGAAAAAAAGAAGAAAAATAAGAGCTGATTTCATGGAGAGGCACTAGATGGGGAAAGGAGCCAGATAGTCATGAGGGGGGGGAGTCTATTTTTGAGTCACAGCTGTACTGTTCACATGCAAACGTTCTGGGCAGAGGTGTCCAATCCGTTGTCGATAGGTCACAGAAGGAACTGTTACGGGCGACATGGCAGCAGACTAATAGAACAGGAGGCAGCAAAGTTGGACCCAGCATGGGCGCCTCTCCAGCACAGACAGGAGAGTGACAGGCTCAAAAGCCACGTAGAGCAGAGCCGAAAGTTCTTACCTCCGCTAAATCCCAAATCATCTCAGTTGACTTGCGGGAGACGCAGTAGGTGAGGTAACTTTAGGGGAAGGCAGCGGCAATCGAGCCCAGAGGCAGGGGGAGAGACAGGAGGGGAGAACCTCCGCCCGGCTCCTCTGCGGCCATCTGGAGAGGTCAGAGAGGTATCGGCAACGTTGTAAAGGGTTCCGCTGAACGTTGGTCACCAGGGACTTCAGAGAGAAGGTGGGAGAGGAGGAAGACGAGCAGCGGAGCTGAGAGGGGAGCTGTGCCCGGTGCCCAGCGCAGTAGGTGTCGGCCGTGGCGAGATGCTGGGCCAGACTCCCCTACAGCTGACTGTGCGGCTCCACCGGGCATGGCCCATGCTTACTATAGACTCCACGGTAGAAAGCCTCAAACGCTTTTCTTTCGAGAAATCTCGAGCACCAAGGACCGCAGATAAGAACAGGACCTCGGGTGACTAGGTTGGTCCCCGGAGGGTGGTTGAAGTCCGGGGATTTAAGCCAGAAAGCTGATGTCTGGCCGGTAGCCCCCGGCTAGAGCTCCTCACCGGTCGGCCATTTTGGGGTAGTATGAAAAGTGAACTATGCCAATTGAACTTGGTTGCCCAAAATCCTGGTCATTTGCATGGATGTCTTTTTGATGATGGTCACTGCTTCAAATGTATTTCTGTGCTTAATTAAGCAATTGATGCAGAGAACTGAGAACAGGTGTAACGTGTCCTTGTCTGGACAACCCACAAATCAGCACCGTTACTGCATTCTGAACTAGCTGGACGTGGCGTAATAGTGTGGCAATGGAAGCAAAGTCTGTTGACTTCCCATAATCAGTGAGTCATTGTTCTAGAAAGTGAACATCTGCCATATGCCACCGTGAACACCTCAATGGTGGTGTCTTCCTCAATTTTTTCATTTGAAGAAATCAGAAAGTTGCAACTTTTATAACCAAATACTCCAAGGCTAATTCTGTAAGATACTAATTAAGGATTGATGTCCAGGTTGCTTACAGATGTAGCTGGTACATGCGGTGGGAGGGGGTGTTGATCTGAGGCCACACAACCCTTTCCCAGATGGCAGCGTCACAAGTGGCAAGGAGCAGCTCTGTCTTTGTAGGATTAAGCTTTAAAAGGTTTTGGAACTCCTTAGCACTTACAGTTCACATAGCTCGTTTTGAGAGGCCAAAAATCATCTGGGGTGTAGTGCATATAAGTAAAATGTGGACTCTTCTAAAGAGGCTTGGATACGGTTTTATGTAGTAGAAAAGAAAAGCGGATTGATGAATTGCTGGCGAGAGAGACAATAAAATATTTTGAAGTTCTATTTCGCATGGCTAATCTTGGGTCTTCACTAGAAAACTGATTCTAAAAATGTTTGTTAAGGCTATGTGGTGTTGATTTGGTTCAGGCTTAATATGCCCCATATCTTGTTTTCTAAATTTCTTACATTTTGTGTAATGTTATTTTCAGTTATTTAGCACAACGTCTGCAAACCTTCTTAGCACTGTACAAGCAATGACATAGCCAATGCAAATCTACCTTCCTTCATCGACAATAGTGTTTGCATTTCTCACAGATCACACACTGCTTCGCCTGGCTTTCAGCAGGCAGAACAGCCCAAAGATTCCAAGGATCACACTGGTTCTGGTGATTAGTAAGAGATCACACAGCCCTTGTTTGAAGCTCCCCTTCAATACTTACCCTGTATGCCCCAAAGAGAGTTCAAAAGCTCCATAGGGATGTCATTGTATGTGGTTGCATACCATTCTTGTCCATTCTAGCCACATAAGGTTCCAATCAGAAACTTTCTTGACACAGTCACATGCTTTCTGTTGCTGTCTGTTCTCAGAGTCCCATGGAGAGGTAATGGACCATTGACCTTATAGTGTAGCCTAAATCTGTCTAGCACACCAGGAACAAGATTTTTATTTGTATTTATGGGCCTTACGGACTTGAGAGCACTCTTACTAGGCTGTTGCTAGAGCTCACTGCTCAGGCGGCCATCCGGTCACTGATACAGAAGATCCACTGTACAGAAGATCCAAAACAAGCTAAGCAGGAAGACTGGTCTGGAAAGGTCTCTTTTGAGCTATACATTATTTTGGTAAAGATAAAAAAACAATCACGGAATCAGAGTACACTAAGGTACATCATAGTTATATTTATATATATATATATATATATATATTATAAAGACCAAATGGGTGCACGAAAATATTCAAATGAATCGTAATTATATCACCAGCTCAGTAGTGGCTATTAAATTCTAATTCACATAATCATATTGTTATAGGTTATAGACCCACAATAACATTGTTTCAAACTTTTTTTGTAGTTGGAATAGTGGAGATTGTTATAATTAAACATTGCTCATGCTGTTATCTATCTGCCTTCCGCAAAAAACAATTGTTTTCTCCATACTTGTTGAAAAAGCAGAAACACCAGTTCCTCATTCTTGAAGACCCTTTACTTACAGAACCTTGCCATTTGATTACAAGTGAAGAAATACATAATAACAAGAAATGCCTCTGAAATTAAACATAAATGATTCTGGCTTCAAGGTACCGGAGTAGCAGAATAAGCAGAAAAACCTGAGGCTAAATCATGAATAAAGAAAAAAACAACTTACGGAATGGATGATCACAATGAAAGATACGGAATAGATTATCACAAGGAAAGAATAGATCAACAGTAGAAAGAAGCCTCTCCAAAATGACGACTAAAGACATTTTAAAGTGATGTTGTTTTCCGAACCTTACGTAAAAGGTGAATTTAGTTTATAGCTATGGGTGAGGAAAAAAAGATACATCCTGCTTTGCTACTGCAGCTAACCCATTACATTTTCTAAAGCCTGTTAATGGAAACTAAGGTTCCCTGACGGGAAACAACACGAGAAGTGGCATTGAAAGTCATTTGTTTTTTATGTAGTATTGGTACATAGGCTATAGTCAGTTCACATATGAAATAAAGAACAGACTTTATGACAGGGATCTTCAGACCACTGTAGGTAGCAGAACCTCTTTGGTTTGATATCAAATTATTTTTGTGCTACACATTGAACTGTCCCAGTGTGACTGATTTGCCTGTGACCTACAAATGCTAGCTTTTCTGGGTCTCTGTAACAAAACTTTGGAAATGTGAAAATATTCCTCTGCAAACTGCTTGTATGGATTTAGTGACATTGTCATATAAGCTGTCAGATGCTTATGAGGTCTGGTTTGGACTATATTACTCTGCAAAATAAAATCAATAAACTCTATACTTCTCTCCTCAAAACTGGCATTTAATAATCGTTTTTTTCTGGAAGAAGATCAAATTCTTGATTACACTAATGTTTCTCAGTACTTCAGTGACTCTGGAATATTTTTACTGCACCATAATTCCTACTGGGTGGAAGCTCTTTTTAGATCTATCCACGGATGTCACAGATCAGCAAAAGGAAGCATGGTCACATTTTCAATCTATCAAAATGTCAACCATATTTACAGTGTCACCTTCAGAGAGACCAAGGATTGCATAGTGCAATAGTCAGAGTTTGTAAAACTTATACAAACCAATACATAGAAATAAGAAGCATATAAAATACTGAAATCTAGCACTAAGAAACTTACCAATTGCCAATCTTAATTAGAGAAAATATAGCTTTATCCGTGCATCTTCAAAATTGCACCACGACAGTGGAGGAATAGTTCATATGTCAGATAATAAAATCAGTATAATCCAAAGTAATTCACTTTTATTTGTCCAGTTTAATAGAACAACGTTGGAGCTGGAGAAACCTATAACACGTCTGATTTACACACATGGGGGCATAAACTTTAATTGCCTCACTGCTATTTAACCAAATCCTCATGGTGTATAATCTTATTTTGTGGTCCAACACTCTTACTATGCTCAAACTGTGGACTTCTTTTCTAACAATCGCTTAATTTGTTTAATCATTTTCTCTCTCTTGCTGTCATCTCTCCAGCGTAAAAAACTATAGAATCATTAGGAATGCATTATATATTGATAGCTTTTTCTAGCGAAAGTTATTTCATCAATTGATTGTTCTCAGTGTTGTAAGAGTTGGGATTAGACCATGTCTCTACCTAGTACACACACAAAAAACACAATTCTACATTATCTTGTAAAACAAGAAATCAAAAGCAGTGGTTGTATGTAGTTTCTCTGAGTAGTTCAAGATACATGTTGTCTATTTCGATGTAGTTGTAAAAGATCAGTTTTGTACCTGTGAATATCTGCTACCTGCCATGCAATGTTTTCATCCAACTTTCCCAATAAAAAAAACAATAGCTATTTTTAATTGCAAGGAAAAATATATGAGGACACCTCAAAAACGTCATAATGCATTGGAGGTAAATGGTATTTTGTAAGTTTACATTATTTCCTCCCTCCTTCATAAACATTGTATATCCTTTGAGCCCTAAGGTTTACCTGGTTGTTGTGAGAATTTAAATGCTTCAAAGACACCAAAATACCAGTATTGCATTGATTTCAAAATTAGCCTCCCAATGTTTTCTTCTGCTTTACTTATTCTGTGTTGTAAATGGACTAAACTATGAAACTGGCAAATAAATGTGTTACAGTCGAGAACCACAGCAGCCCATAGTTTTTCCAGGCATGTTACATTCGTGATGGCTTTGTAATTTAGCACATCAAAGAGTGAAATGTGTTACTTTGTCAGGCAAACAATGAATATTTCCTAGAATGCAGGAACAGTTACATTCTTCAGTAGTTTGGTGGAAAGGTGCATTATTAGAGAAATAATTCAACACACTTTCAGACTGGCTTGTGACTGAGGTGCACTGACATGAGTGGAGAAAAATCCTTTTAAACGGACTGTCATAAAATGGGTTATTAATTTTGGAAAGGGTCATCCCAGTCAAACTGTTTACCTTCTGACATAGGATGTGATTTAGGTTTTGTCCGACACAGTACACTGTCTGCCACGTGATGGTCTACCCGCCTTATATAGGGCCTGTAGGACTCTTTAGCTTTCTGTTCATAGAACCCCAAGTTGGCTCTGTTGATGGAACGCTTCCTTTGATGCCCAATGTAGAAGGGGCTAACGGAGGAAGAGCATTACAATGCCTAGTCTATTTAGAGTGGACAGCGTAATGCCTTTTTCTGTCCATCACACCTGGTGGTGAGGGTGAGGTTGTTGAGAGACAGAAAAAAAAAATTGACCCCAAACCTAGGGGAGAAACTCCTTGGGTGTGGGAGTCATTCTATTTTGTTTTTCAATAGAAAACTCCCATGTTGAGCGTTTTGTTTTTGAAGAACAAAAAGTTTGAAGATGTTGGTGGAAAGTCATCAAACCACAGGCAGCCGTCCAACAAACGCTTTGTCCCTGGAAAGGAACTTACGTGACAGCAGTTCCTGTCAAGGTACAGAGATCACTGCTAGGCCGGCAGTGATTTCAAAATTTGGCAGACAGTAATCCATCAGGGTGGCAGACATTATGTTCTCTGCAACCCTGACAGACTGAGCAACACCCTCCAAACTCTAGATCTGATCTAAAGAATGGAGTGCAGTCTGACAAACTAAATCTAACTGTAAAATGGACGACTATCAGCCAAGCTCTAGATCTGGTCCTAAGGATGAGCAAATATGGTTATGTAAAATTGATATTGCAGCACTGTACACCTCTATTCCCCATGAGGAGGGGATAGAGGCGGTGGAATGGATGTTATTGAGACATGACTACGATGAGGGCACCAACATTTTTTTGTTAGAATTACTACATTTCTGTTTATACCATGGATATTTTTGTTGGCAAAAACTTTTTATTTTCAAAGGACAGGTACGTCTATGGGTTTCACGGGAGCACCTACTTTCGCAAATATTTTCATGGCTAAATTCGAGGAAAAACACATACTCCAGAAGATCCAATGGACCGATCACCTTAAGTTGTATGGTCGATACATAGACAATATTCTTGTCGTATGGAATGGTTCTTATGAAGAGTTGTTAACTGAGTTAAACATCTTAAACTCTTGTCATGACCACATGAAAATTACATATTCCATACATGCGACTACAATGAATTATCTGGAAGTTTTGATTGAGAAACATGATAACAGGTTAAATACCAGAGTATACAAAAAAAGAGACAGACAGAAACAGTGCACTCCATTACCGTAGTTTCCATTCAACATCATTAAAAAATCACCTCCCATTCTCACAATTTTTGAGAGTAAGAAGGATTTGCTCAGATGAGGCCCAGGGTATACAAGAGATGGAAATTCTCACCCAAGCGTACATTGAACGAGGTTACCCTACTGAAATTTTAGAACAGGCAAAGCAAAAAGCAATAATGGTGAAGAGAGAAGATTTACTTAAGAAGACAGTAAAGGCACCCCTGAAGAGGGAGGTATTTGTTATCAAACACTCTACAGCTGCAAGATTCATAAAGAAAAGTATATTGAAAAGATGGGAGGTAATAGAGCAGGAAATGGATTTTCAACAAATATTTACAGGCAAGCCCATGTTTGACCACACCAGGTCGAAAAATTTGAAAGAAATTTTCAAAAGAGGTAGCAAGACACAACATTTTACCCAACAGAAGGGGATGACTAAATGTCACAACTGCAGTCACTGCAGTAATGTGATAGTTGGGGATGTGTTCACACACCCACACACTGGCAAACGTATTAAACTGAGGTACACAGCTGACTGTAATGCACAACTGGTAGTATATGCTATCAAGTGCCCGTGTGGGCTGGTGTATGTGGGGAAAACTACAAGAAAAGTTAAAGTGAGAATCACAGAGCACAAGAGTCTGATAAGGAACAACAACCCCAAATCCAACTTGGCAGTACATTGGAAAGATAGACAGCATTCCATCCCACAGTTGCGATTTACAGTACTAGAAAAAGTGGATGAAACATCACATGTTGACGTCAACCGACAGTTGTTGATAGAGAAACGTATTGGATCAAGCATTTGAACATGCTTGAACCCTGGGGTCTTAATGACAAATTGGAATTATCTTGTTTTTTGTAGGTTCACATTTCTTAGGATGTGACATAATGTATATAATGTTTTATATTGCTTGAATAGTCTGTTATCTGACCATGTTAAGAATACATCAGGGCAAATTAAAAATGAATCAAGCTGGTTTCACTACACATGGGGTTACAGTAGGGTAGTTTATTACACATGGTGCATATCTATTCATCATCTTTTGAGGAGTAAATATATATATATATATATATATATATATTTCTTTTTTTTTGCAGTGAGCAACATTGATTATTTAGTTTTTTCATCGAGTTATACCGATAATTTTTAGTCAATACATAACATGATTTGAGCTCAATAATCTGTCACATGAACACGCAAACAGTATTTTTTACTAGTCTAAGATGGCGGCGTTTTAGTAAGGTTCGATTTGTGGTAGTCCGCTTTTTATGTTGTCTACACCGGTGCTCACTTATCGGGTAGAAGCGAGCAATGGCGAACGAGTGGCGTTCGAGGACGGAGGTGGGAACCACATGATTTGCACTAGCAGGAGTTGCTAGCAGGTAAGTTTTGCACCAACGGGACAAGGTTTTAAGAGGGACAACAGATGAGAAGAGAGATTAAAGCGTTTTTGTATTGGGTTCAGGTACAGTTTGGTTTGAAGATTGGTGAAACACGGTAGTCGTGGGACATAGGTGAAAAATCACACTGGGATTTACCAGACAACTTGAGCGCAGGTAGGACTGTCTTTGTCTAGTAGTTGGCAAAGAAGCTATTTTACGCATATCTCAGAAAATTTAACGGGTCTTATCATGTTTATTTTCAGTTGTTCAACAATACACAGGTCCGCTTGAACGACATGAGGTTTTGTTCAGGTATACTTTTATTACACTGGTGGGCTTAGAGTGGATCACGAGTTCGTGTTGTGGCACAGGGTTATCAACAACACATTTTTTTACACACTGGGCGGGGGTTAAGGTTACAGAATCACTATTCAGTTGCTTTCAATAAACAGTTTGATTCATTTCAAATAAGCACCACAGCATAATTTGATCACAGGTGGTGCTCTCATGAAACCCTATTGAAGAAAATGAGTTTTGTACATAAGAGTTTTTTTGTTGATTTGTTATAGCATTCCCCTGACGAAGGTATCTTGTATACCGAAATGCATTGGGAAACAAGAAGGAATGTGTTGTACATAAGTGAATTCATGGAGTGAATGCACTCAGGAATTGATGCAAAATAAGAAGAATAAAAGAAAAGAAGCAACATTTGGAGTCTGTTTTTTGGAAACGAGAACTGTCGTTGTTTTTTGAAGATGCTGTATTGAATATGTTTTTTTGATGACATTTCTTTATTTACTGATGTTTACTCATTTATGAATGTTGGAATCTATATGGTTGATTATAGTAGATATATGCCAAAGAGCAAGAACCGTATTAGGGTTAGTGGAAAATGCGCCTCTCTCAAACAGATTCTGTTTGTTGAGATAGTTTCCATTCTGACAGGAGCCAGTCAGATCGAGAGGCAGCACCATTCGAAACGTGATTTAAAAATTGATAATTGAGGTATAAGACAAGATCATACATTTGGAGTGCAGGGCATCATATCTATACACCTAAGGATGGAGTACCACCTACCAAACTCTATGTGGGCCCAATGAAAAGCAGAAAGTTCTTCCAATTCGAAATAGGGCAGGCGGATCGTCATTTTGAAGAATAGGGTACTCCGTGGTGTTTCTGAGGAAGTACCTTTTCAGCCAATCTCTAACCCATCAGTCTTTTTTTCTGAAAGCCAGATTTCTCTAGCAGAGCCAGGTTCAAAACGGAAGTAATTTATGATAATCCCTGGATTATGCTTCTGGAGAAGCAGTTTGTTTTGTAGGCAAAAGTTTAAATCAGAACATAGCCAGATTTCATAGGTTTATAGCCAGACGTGGTCACTTTTTTGTCTCTGAAAATTCTCAAGAGGGGCAAGGCTGGATGCTTTAGTAAAGCAGGGCTCCATATGTGACCGGATACCTTCATCCAGAAGTACTGCATGGCAAAAAACTCAGAGTGAAATCAACCTGGTTTTCTAACCTGCCTTGAGCAATTGTCATCACCATGTCCTGGTCCCCTGGAGGTGGACCTGCGCGAAAGTTCTTTTTGGTTACTCCTTTGGCCGCCAGGTCCTCAGGGCACCAAATCCCTGCCCAGCCACGGTTCCTGCACAGTTCAGTGGGGAGTTGACCCTCATTGGAGTCAGAAGATTGAGATGGCACCATCTCAATCTCGTACCTGTTGGGGCGTGGGATCAGACAAGCATGCCCACTCTCCCCTCTCTTGTTTGAGCCCTTTGACAACTGGATCAGGGATGAGGGGAGGTATGAAGGGGCGTTCTGCAAGGTGGAACAAATGGATGCCCCTCTACGCAGATGGTATCCTCATATATGTTGCTGACCCTGTCAGAGAGGGTAAAGGAGTTTGGGGAATATTCAAAACACAGGGTGTACAGGCGTAGATCAGTCCTTAGCAAAATTGGCAATTGCGATCAATAGATTGCTATTCTGGACACAATCAAAATAAAGACAGAGTCTTTTAAGTATTTGGGCATAAAAGTCACAATGGCCCCTAAAGGGTTCCTTAAGCAGAACTGGAGCCGCAAATAACAAACCTGCATGGGGATGTGGCAAGAAACTCCCCCTTACGATCTTGGGAAGGTCAGCTATTATCAGGAGTGATAACCCCTCCAAAAGTGCCCTATACCTTGTAGAATGCGCCGCAAATAACGACCCTGCATGGGGATGTGGCAAGTAACTCCCCTTTACCCCCCTTACGATCTTGGGAAGGGCAGTTATTCTCAAGAGTTATAGTCCCTCCAAAAGTGCTCTATACCTTGCAGAATGTGCCCATCCCGATGTCAGAATCTGATTTTGTTCGACTGGATAGAGAGACCAGGCGGCTACTGTGAGATGGAGGGACCCATAGGATAGCATTTGGGGCACTCTGCTGCCCAGCATATGGAGGCGGGATTGCACTTCCCCACTTTCGTGCATATTACTGGGCCTTCCAGATCCAAACTATCAGTGATTGGGTGCATGACCCAGAGGAGGATCCCGCAGTCCATCTAGAGAGATGCTTCATGGAAGAACTGTCATGCTGGCACTATTTTTATAGTGGATCTTTCAGATTGGAACTGTGAGCCCTGATCCAAGCAGTACTGGTGGCATGGGACAGAGGCAGGTGGCTCTGGGCTGAATGGGCTGGGTGGCCAAGACCACGCCTCTCTAGGAAGGTGGTGAACTGAAGAAAGTCATGAATTACAAGGGTTTTCTGATGGGATTTGATGGGTATCTCCACTCTTGGAGATGTGATTGAAGGGAGGTTGGTGAAGTTCTTTGAGCGACTATGGGAGCTATATGAGTTAGCATGCAAGCAGTATAATAAAGGGACACAGCTTAAACATGCTTTGATGTTGGAGAGGTAAAATGTAATAAATTATTTGACACCAAAATGACAAAAAGCCAATCAGTGGACCCGTCTGTATGCAATTTTAGGTATAGTATAGTGCCTAAAAGCATAAAGCACCACTAATGGTTATGTGGTTGTGCGAGACCGGGTGACATTCATAAGTTCAGGCTGACCACGATGGAGTGTGGACAAGAAACAGGGACTAGGTTAGTCCAGTTAAAAAAGATACCTTCTCCAAGTCTGATGCAAAGTGTCCAGTTCATAGTGGAGGAGGCCGTGAGGAGCAAGGAGGGCATCACGGATGGTCGTCGCTGTACAGTGAAGAGCAGGCCATGGGGTGTTGCAGACAGTTGTCACTGTATCGCAAGGAACTCATAGGGTGTTGTGGATGGTCATTGCTGGAGCCACGCATTGGGGGTCACTGCGGATTGTTGATGCTGTAGAGTGAATTACAGATATCTCATTGTCAGTGGCTGTCGCTGTAGAGCAAAGAGTTGGGATCACCGGAGCTCTGCATTGGTGGTTACCACAGATGGCAAGATCTTGGCTCCAACTGGCCCGTTTGCTGTTGTGAAGAGCCGAAAACTTCAGGATTTCTCCTTTTCTTCCAGGAGGAGCGCAACTGATGCCAAACCTCTTGGGGATCAGGGACTCATTCCAGCAGATGCTAGCAGCTCAGGCAGGTTGAGTGCTGCAGGTCAGCTGGGCAGTTGAAAGAAGGCCTCTGGAGCTTGTTATGTCCCCGTAGCCTGTAGTCCCAGTCAGTCAGCTGACCCTTGGATTCACTTTACGTAGCCTGGGATGATGCGAGTAGGTCCGGTTTCCATCCTCAGACAGCACAGCAGGCCTCAAGCTGTAGGGCAGTGCTCTGGCAGCTTGACAGTTATGCTTCTGTAGTGTCCACAAGTCCAGCCGTGTACTGAAAAGTGTGTCCTGAGGGTCCTGATCTTATACCTGATGTCATCTTTGAAGGGAAGAAACTTCTGGAGACGACCCCCCACAGAAATTCTTGGAATGTCCTGCCTCTCTGTCCTGGTGCCAGGAGTTAGAAAATGCTATTGTGAAGGTCTTTGTGTGTGAGCCGAGGCAATGTCTTTGAAGTGCAGGTTGGGCATTGCACAGCTCCATCCCCCACATCCTGCCAACACCCAGTCTCCCTGCTGAGTGGCTATCTAGGAAGGCTACACACCTAAAAGTGGTATTTTGGGATTTGTGACTTAAAATCAGTCTTTGCCATTAAAGAGGATTTTAAATTACAATTCCTTAGCCACCAAACATGACATATCTACCTGCTCCCAAATAAAGTTGCAACTTATTTAATATAATAAAGAAGAGGGGGATGGGAGGAACATCCATTGTATGCGTAATATGAGAAAAAAGCAACACTTATGCATAAAGAATTCCTACAAACATTGAAATAACCTAGGACCATAAGATAATTTGTAGATAAAACAGCAATAAATACATACTCAAGGGGGTTTGGCAACCACAGAGTTTCTCTTTTAATGGCAAGCGAGACTGGATGTAGATAAGCTCTGTCAAGTATATGATTATAACAAACACCATACCAACATGCTTGAAAAAATACTGTTAAGGTGTCTTTCCATGATCTACTAAATGCTGAAAAGAAACAGCTATAAGTAGATCAATATTATGAAAAGATGGAGGCCAAACTTCAGAGACACTACCTAGGAAAATGCGTGAAAAAAAAAAAGGAATTTGGGAATGACAAATAATGTCATACTTGAATCCAAAAACTGAATTTTTGGATAATCAAAATGCATATGTTTAAGATCCGCTGACACAGCAGAACAGGACCAACAGGAAGAAGGTATGGTATGGTCAATCTTATGTAGTGTAGCTGGAGTGATGAGCAATCTATTGTAAATAAAAAATAAAGTTTGAGTAGGATTAGCTGCTCTAGAAGACTTCCTCACCTTAGTCCAGATTTTACTCCATAGTGGAATAGGGAGAGATGTACCCAAATCAGATTCCTAACTACATTCAACCTCATATTTATTACGAGAAACTGGGATATCTATTAATTTTTTATATATTTGGGAAGCCAAAGGAGAATTACTTAGAAATTATGTAGTAATAGGGGATAAAGGAGTAGGAGTGGGAGAAATGGGGAGAGAATTATAGGAGGATTGAGCAGCTGCAGTTAAAGATAAATATTTGGAATGAAATGAGGAGGGAAGTGAAAAGCGCAATTGCAATACTGAAAATGGTACACAAACACCATCTTGAAAAAGTTGATAAGTCCATTTGAGACCACATGATAACCAGTCATTCCAAAAAATATATTTATTATTGAGTTTAATATGCTTTATTGTACCAGATGGATGAGTTCAGAAATTGTGCATGTTTGTCTAAAGCAGATGAAAAAAGTGGTTGGAACAGTTTCCAGGCGTTTTTAAGAATGTGTAAAGAAAACGACAAAGGTACATGACAAAAGGAAATAAATTCCTCGAAAGCGAAAGGATGAAAAATGGCTATCTCAATGTCTACCCATAAAGGGAAAAGTTAAGAATCTGTTTCACACTCAGATAATAAGAAAAAAGAATTTTTAAGAAAAAATGATGAGTGATATGAGTAAAAATCTGGAAAGTTAACCCCCCCATGTGTTTACATTTTGTAAGAGATATCCCAGAAGGTTTGTTATGCCATAGAAACTTTGAAAGGATGCTATATATAGTTTTGTAAAAAGACTTAGGAATATAAATGGGTATATTTGATAGGTAGAACAATATTACTGGAACAAGCATCATTTTATAGAATCTAATCTACCCCACCAGGATAAAATTAAGGGGTGCCAGCGAGAAGTTGAAGAACGTAAAGTGGTTTGTAACTCTTTCAGGTTTATAGCAACAGTATCTTTAATAGTGGGGGGAAACCAAATTCCAAGATATTTCATTTTAACTGGATTCCAATGAAAAGAAGAAGATAAGAAATCAACGTGAAAGCATAATTTGTTCAGAGGGAGGATCTCACATTTGTCAGCATTGAGCTTGTAGCCTGAAACAATGGCAAAATCATTTTCTTCTAATAAGAAAGCTGGCAAAGAGGATTGTGGGTTTGATATGAATAATAAAATATCATCTGCATATGCAGAGATTTTTAACTGATTGGTTCCATAAGAAAAACCAGTAATGTTTAAATTCAATCTAATTTTTGTTAAAAAAGGTTCTAAGGATAGAATAAATAAAAGTGGAGATAAAGGGCATCCTTGCCGAACTCCTTGAAGGAGGGGGAAACAAGGGGAAACAAGGCCATTAGCTAAAATAAAGGACCTGGGAGAAGAATAAAGTAAAGAGACATAATTTATGGACGTAACCAAACCAAGTTAGAGTAGGAAAAATAAAGGACCAACTAATCCTATCAAAAGATTTTTCAGCATCAATGAGATTGCAGGTAACGATTTTTTATAAGATTTAGATTTACTTAGGACATTAAAAAACAATCTAGTATTATCTGATAGGTGCCGACCTTTAATTGAACCACATTGTTCTTTGCCAATCAATTGAGGTAAAAAGGAATCTAAACAAAGTGCAAGAATTTTTCCAAAGATTTTGTAATCCAAATTAATTAAAGAAATAGATATGTAGTTCTTACAGAATGTGTGATCATTGTTTTCTTTTGGGAGCAAGCAAATCAACGCTTCTTTAAAAGATCCTTCCGATTTTTGAGTAGAAATACAATTTGTTAATAATTGGTGTAATTTTGGGAGAAGAAAGAAGGTAAAATGTGAATAGAATTCAATGGTGAATCCATCTGGGCCGGGGGATTTGCCTTTTTAATAGCTTGAATACCAGTAAGAATATCAGTAGTCTGAATATCCTTTTCCAAAAGGGAAATATCTACATTAAGGGATGAAGGTGAAGGAATAGAAGAGAAATAACGGTCAATATCGGCCTGTTGAGAAGGAGATTCAGGGGTATACAGTTGTTGATAAAAATTGGAAAATTCTAAAAGAATATCTTCATTTTTATGAACTATAGTATTAAGTGAAGCTGAAATAGATTCAATCTTGGGGCGCTCTTTTTTGATTTTGTGATAATTGGCAAGACGATTTCCTGCTTAATTTTGCTCACTTTAATATTTAGCACTAGACTCAAGTAAATATAAATTGGCAGATTCAGTAGAAAGTTTATTTAAAGTGAACTTAGCTCTGATAAGTTCAGTTAAGTCATAGGGGGCTTTTTAGAATAGTAAGAATGTTCTAGTTGTTTAATACGTGAAGTAAGTGAATTTCTGACTTGGGCAGAAGCTTTCCTCTTTTGGGCTACATATGAAATAATGAAGTCTCTAGAAGCAGCTTTGAATGTGTCCCAAATGAGAGGGGGAGAGGTAAGAGGAGATTCATTTTCCAAAAAGAAGGTGTCTGCGAATGTCTGAAAAGCAAGAAAGTTTGGATCATGGAGAAGGGCATTATTAAATCTCCATCGTCTAGTTCCTTTAATGGGAGGGAGTAAGTCTAAAGCTAAGGGTATAGGGGCATGATCTAAAACTAGTATAGATCCTATGTCGGAATGTGTAATATGCTGAGTAAGAGCTTTTTAAATAAATATGTGATCTATATGAGATTGTGAGGAATGAACGGGTGTAAAGAATGAATATTCTTGGAGAGTGGGGTGACATAATCTTCAAGAATCAACTAGGGAACTATGAGATATGGCAGATGTAAATTGAGTATGCATGATGGAGGGAATAAAATTAGATTTGGAACATCTATCTAAAAAAGGGTCTATAACCATATTACAATCTCCTCCCAAAATTAATTAATCATCAGTACATAACATCAATTTAGATCAAATGTGAGGCCAGAAGAGTTTATCCGGGGTGGTGGGTGCATTTATATTACAAATAGTGAGAGGAACTTTATTAACAAGTAACAACACTGAAACACATCTGCCTTCAGAATCGGCATCTTGATGCCAAAGTTGAATATCTAAACGTTTGTGACAAAGGATAGCTACACCATTCCGTTTGCCTGAACCTGGGGATGCATAAACATGACCTACCCACTGATGTTGAAGTTTGGAAATTTCTTTGTCTGTTACATGAATTTCTTGAAGTAAAACTACGAGTGTTGGCATTTTGCCTGCTTACTCGAGAGGCAAATGAGTCCCTCTCTTGCTTCATCACTGCCTATCTTCAAAGTAGGAGAGTAGTGAGCAGACTAACAGGTAAGAAAATTGTTAAGTACACAAGAAAATGAAGCACAAAGTGTTACTGGTTCATACAGTGATGTGGCTACTTAGCTGACTTTGGGGAAAGTAACTGCGTTTTATTTTGGCCAAACATTGGAAGAGTTAATATGACAAACAGTAGGTGGAAACATCTTGAGTATGCATCACGGAAGAAGAAATACAGATGAAAAACCTTGGCAGATGGCATTTTATCACTTAAAGCACTCGTCCAGCGCTCCTGCAAACACTCAAGCATATCTGTTGATTAAGTTAACTATTTTAAGCCTCATTAGTATTATTTGCCAGCTCTGGCACCCACATGGTAAATGTATTCATGCTTGTTTAGGAATGTACAATTGTTTTAAATCAAGGACAAAGTCAATTTGATTATACTGGTGCATTCAGTCAATGCTCATAAAAAGACAACATGCATTATTTCAGTACACTGAAAGAACCCTACAATGACTAGCACTAAAGATTGCACACCTGTTACCAAGGTTTGAGTCCCATCAGTTATTTATTGGGTATTTCTATGTTTTTTGGGGTTTCGGGATGATGTTTCTATTTCCAGTGAATTAATTGAAAAAAACGTCCCCCACAGCTGTGCTTGTGCTATACACACACAAATGATAACAATTCCTAGAACCCTGAAAACCCTTGGAATAATAAGACTTCGCAAGGTTTTTTTCTGATGGTGACATTGAGCATCAACAGAAAGTAAATATATGCCTAGCTTCTGCTGTCCTGTTTCTCGCCCAAGACGTATTCTCTCGTGGAGATAGACCCATTTCATAGTGGTTCTGATCTCACCCACCAATTCGACCAGACACAACGCTGCTAGAAAACTCCTACTGCTACTACTGCAGTGCTCATCTCAGGGCTCTGCTAGTGAGTTATTGCCTGCCCCCCTTACATTTGGCCATCATAGTTGGAGTAAGCTCCAGTAATCTGTTCATTGTAAGGGAACTAGATACAAGGGATCTGATGCAGTGTACATACACATAGACATACATACAGCTTGCATACTCATTGCATTTCATTGATACATTCCACCAGTAAAGTTATGGGGAAAATGTTGTTGGAACGACTGCAGACATTGGCTGGGGATCACAATGCAATGTCTGAGCTTCAGTTTGGCTTCTGACCTGGTTTGGGAACGGTGGAGTTCAAGTTCAAGTTCAAGCATTTATATAGCGCACTGCTCACCCAGAGGGTCTCAAGGCGCTAGAGGGAGGGTTCATTACTTGTCGAATAGCCATGTTTTCAGTTCTTTTCTGAAGGAGATATTGGTTCTGAGTAAGGCGGAGGTGGGTGGGGAGTGAGTTCCATGTCTTGGCAGCCAGGAAGGAGAACGATCTGCCGCCCATGGTGGATTTTCGGATGCGCGGGACTGTGGCGAGGGCTTGATTGGCTGATCTTAGTTGGCGGGTGGGTTTGTAGAAGGACAATCTAGTGTTGAGGCATTCGGGTCCTAGATTATGAAGGGCCTTGTGTGCGAGGGTGAGAAGGCGGAAAGTAATTCTTTTGTTGACGGGGAGCCAGTGGAGGTCTTTTAGGTGTCCGGTGATGTGATCTTGGCGCGGGATGTCTAAAATGAGTCTCGCTGACGCGTTTTGTATGCGCTGGAGTTTTTTTTGTAATTTTGTTGTAATTCCGGCGTAAAGTGTGTTGCCATAATCCAGACGACTCGTGACCAATGCATGGGTAACGGTCTTTCTTGTCTCGAGGGGGATCCAGCGGAAGGTCTTTTTGAGAATGCGAAGGACGTTGAAGCATGAGGATGAGACGGCGTTGACTTGTCTGGACATTGAGAGGGAGGAGTCTAGAATGAAGCCGAGATTACGTGCATGGTCTGTGGGTGTGGGTGCTGTGCCCAGGGCGGAAAGCCACCAAGAGTTGTCCCAAGCTGAGGGGGAGGATCCTAGGATGAGCACCTCTGTTTTGTCCGAGTTGAGTTTTAGGCTGCTCTGTTTCATCCATTCGGCTACTTCTTTCATGCCTTTGTGAAGATTGGTTTTGGCGTTGTTGGGATCTTTGGTGAGGGAAAGGATTAGCTGGGTGTCGTCGGCGTAAGAGATGATGTTGAGGTTGTGTTGACGCGCGATAGAGGCGAGAGGGCTCATGTAGACGTTGAATAGGGTGGGACTGAGTGATGATCCTTGGGGTACTCCGCAGATGACTTCGGTGGCCTTAGAGTAGAATGGGGGAAGTCGGACTCTCTGGGTTCTTCCAGCTAGGAACGAGATGATCCAGTCCAATGCTTTTCCTTGTATGCCGATGTTGCTGAGGCGTTGTATAAGGGTGCTGTGGCAGACTGTGTCGAAAGCGGCGGAGAGGTCGAGAAGGATGAGGGCCACTGTTTCTCCGTTGTCCAGGAGTGCTCGGATGTCGTCGGTCGCTGCAATGAGGGCGGTTTCGGTGCTGTGTTTGGCTCGAAATCCGGATTGAGATGGATCAAGGCAGTTGTTGGATTCCAGGAAGGCGGCGAGCTGGCTGTTGACGGCTTTCTCGATGACTTTGGCTGGGAAAGGGAGGAGGGATATGGGTCGGTAGTTTTTCAGTTCTGAGGGGTCAGCTGTGGGTTTTTTCAGAAGGGCGCTGAGTTCGGCGTGTTTCCAGATTTCTGGGAAGGTGGCAGAGTTGAAAGAGCAGTTGATTACATCGCGGAGTTGGGGAGCGATGATGGAGTCAGCTTTGTTGAAGATGTGGTGGGGACAGGTGTCAGAAGGCGAGCCAGAGTGGATTGAGTTCATGAGGCGAATGGTGTCTTCAGTGGTGATTGGGTTCCAGGCACTGAGGTTGTTAGTTGGAGGAGTGGGATCTAAAGGGGGAGGGGCGGGTTGATCACTGGGAGTATTCTTGAAGCTGTTGTGGATGTTGGCAATTTTGTTGTAGAAGAAGGAGGATAGCGCGTCGCAAAGGTCTTGGGAGGGAGTGATGTCGTTGGATGCTGCGGTGGGGTTAGTGAATTCTTTGACGATATTGAAGAGTTCCTTGCTGTTATGAGAATTGTTGTCGAGACGGTCCTTGAATGCTGATTTCTTGGCGCAGGCCCTGAACGTATATCTTTTAATCAGCAAGTACACTTTGGCTAGGCAAGACAGGTTATATCTGGCATTTATAAACTTAAGCTCTGCCCTCAACTCTGTCAACAGAGCCAAACTGTAGAGCATTTAGTCAGACATGGAAGTGGAACAGTACCTACTCAATTGCTTGAGGCAATTGCACAATGATGTCACTGCTAGTGTGAGATATGGCCAAGGCGGGGAGGAACCATGGCAGCCTTTAAAAATTGGCAAGGGGCATGCGACAGGGCTGTGATGCCCCATTCCTGTTTTCTCTGTACATTAATGGGTTGGAGAATAAGCTGGTGGACCTTGGGGCAGATTGCCCGTGCGTAGGTGACCGTAGCGTTCCTGCTTTAATCTATGCGGATGGTACAATCTTGAATGACAGGACAGCAAATGGGCTGCAGCGCTTACAGGACTGTTTCTGTAAATACATGACTAGTCTTGATTTAATGGTGAACCAGTCAAAAAGCCATGTCATCGTATATGGGGCAAAAACAAAAGAAAACCTTGTCTTCACAGTGAACATTGAGAGAATATGTGATGTGCCTACATTCACTTATTTAGGGGTTCACTTTGACAACCGTCTTACATGGAGATCTTTGAAAGATTGGGTCAAGACTGATTTGCATATAGCTGTGCCTGAACTGGGGCGGCGAAGTGAGCTAAAGAAGGAGGATGGATTCAACAAAGATCTGTGACTGGGGGTGAGTGTCTGAAAAGTTTCAGCGCTCCGTCCATCATCTCCTTGTGTTTGATATTTGAAGATTAGCAGAATTGCCACCTTTTCTTAAACAGTGGAGCCAGTGTATAACTTTGCCAGTAGCCTGGGATGGACGCCTGTCGTGGAATTTATAGCCATCCACAGGGACTATTGTTTTGCGGTTGCTTCATATGGGCCTGAGTTCTGGGGCATTGGTGAATCCAGGGGCTTGGATACTGTAGAGAATGCCTTCCTTAAGAGGATGCTCTCTGTCCCCACTAGCACAAGGTCCTTTATATGTCACCTCAAGGTGGGGCTGGGCTACATTGAAGATGTTATAAAAATGCAACTCTTGTTACTGTGGCTCCAAATATGGACTCGGGAGCAGACAGCCCTTAACATGGCAATAATCCTTGCAGATTGTTTGCAACTGGACTGCTGCATGGATATTCCCTGGTTAAAGTACATCCACCAAACTTCCTAGAGCCTGGAGCTCGATGAATTGTTTAGGGCCCTGAGCAGTCTCAAAGCAAGCTTTGCTGCAACACTGAAGACCAATTTTTTTATCCCACTATGGTGACCATGGGCTACAAAGGGAGGTTAATAAACAAAGTGTTTCGGGCTCCGGCATATACAGAGATCCCGACTGACCTAGGTATGGCCCCATACTTAATGTTGGTAGCAAATCACATTCATTTGTTTTTGCTGGTGAGGCTGAGGCTTGGCAGTGTTCACTTCTTGGTGGCCTTTCTGATCCAGGACCCCTATTTCAACAGCTTACCTGCCTGCTCCTGTGATGGTCGTTCAACCCAAAGCACGCTGCATTTTATGTTCGTTTGCAATTTTTATGTCTTTTCGAGAAGATTTTATTTTGTGATGGTTTTTAAAACAAGTGAAGATTCACCTAACCAGAGCAGCTTTTATTTATCTATTGTCAAGTCCGCTCCTGCTGATTACTCATTTAACTGCAACTTATATTCAAAGGGCTATTAGGCAACGGTGTGCTATGATCTTTTGTACTTCCTGCTTCGATCGTGTGGCAATGTGATGCTATTTATATAATTGTTATGATGTGATGGACTGTTTTAATTTGTTTGCTTTTATGCACTTAAATGTACTTTAATGATCATGACTGTGATCGAATATAGATTCTATTAGGTATTAGGCTTGCATGCTCAATCTGCGAGACACACAATATTGAAAATAAATGTTTGATATAATTTAAAAGCTTCAACAGATTCCATTGTATTAGCATTAATCTATGTAGATTGTTCTACCATTCTGCCAGAGTGCCTCGACCAGCAAAGTCCACTACACATAAACAAATAAGGGCGTTACCAAAACGGGTGCATGTGAACACAAGGCAATGGCAATGTGGACGTTGGTGATGGAGGGAAAAAGAAAAATGACAGTGAGTGTAGCCGCGGTCCATTCATGTAACTGCAGTGAAACCAGATAAGGGGGGATTTCGAGGGATGATGCAGAGGGAAAATTAAATAAATAAATAATTTCCCCTCAGCATCGTCCCTCAAAATCTCCCCTTACTCGGCCTCACCGCTGTCACCTGCACGGACCGCGGCTGAGTGAGTGTAAGGATGAAAGTCCCTATTGATGTACCTCTCTGTCTCTGTTCCATCGTATGATTTTTTAGATTTCCCTGTCTTATTCTGTCTAGTTATCTGTCACCCTTTAAAACAACGGGTGGGACCTCAAAGTGCTTTTATTGCTACCCTTTTAAAGAACTACACTTCCATCGGCCTGCATTCACCTAACCCCCACATTCACTCACCCATCTCCAAATGAATCACTTCCAACTCACTCATCAGTCTTCCCCAGCTTACCTTCACTAACATAGTCAAATTCAAGCATTCCAACTCCAACTATTCTCAGCCCACCCAGCCATCCACTCACTCATCTATTCTCTTTCTCACGTACATGCACAAAATCATGCATCTAGTAATAAGCATGTTTACTAATAAAATGCCGCACAGTTTGGCTTTTACAGTGCTTGCTTACTTTTGGGATCACCTAGCCTAATGATATGTTAACATGTTACCCTAGTACCAGAGGATACTAAAATTATTCAACTTTGAAAATTTGATAGAGAGATATCAATCCCAGTAGCCTACAGTGGCTCCTCACTCCAAATGTGGCATACCCAGCTGCCCTAGTACTCTGGGAAGACTCATACTTCTGACCTTTGTCAACAGGAAAAAAATAGTTGAATCTTTATCCAACTGGTGGTTACATTTTAGGCCTCGCATCAAAACAGAAGTCTCGCCAGGTTATCTGTCACACAAGCCTTCTGTAATAAAACAATAACACTTATATACTTACAAAGAAGCACTTTAAAACAGCTCTCTGCATCCATTGGTCTATTTATCTACCAGTCACATTTTACTTCCACCAACCACAGCATAGGGCAATGCCAGCCCACTTCAGCCACAAGGTCTTTTGCATTGTCAGTGAGGTCACTTTTCTCTGGTCATGTGCACATCTGCCTAAAAAGAAGGCCAATACTTCACTTTTCCATTGATTTGTTTTTCGTTCATTTATTTTTGTAATCACTCTCATGCATATAAAAGCCAATAGTACCTTTTCTTTGTACGAATAAGAATAATATTGTCCTTTGATCTAAAATGATATGCACGCCGGGGCGTGGCCAAGATGGCGAGCTAGGAGGACGCTTTCCTCGTGAGCTCCCGAGACCCCGGAGCCTTTGCACCGCCCGACACCGCTGATCACCCCCGGATCGAGCGGAGGCAGTGCCCGGTACCGGTGGGCGAGTGGTGACGCGAACTGGGGGTCCCTGGTGGCTTCCCGGACACGACGGAGCCGGACCGGAGCGGAGACTTGCCGCCAAGACAACGGCAGCCAGTGGGGCCGAAGAACGGAGCCCGCCGAAGGTGCGGCGGGGGGCGTTAGCGGAGCTGCGGTGACCGACGGAGCGGAGGCGCACCCAGTGCGAGCCGTAGGCGAGGCAGCGGAGCAAAATCCCACGGCGAGCTGCCGGTGCGCCGGCCGAGGCCTTGAGGGGCGGACCCGGAGAGGTCCGTCTACGCGAGCCCGGGGATCCGGAGGGCCGGGAGGCCTACCTCTGGGCGCCGGCTCTCGGAACTCCTCACAGCACCCCAACAGACTGGAGGTACGGTGCAGGGAGTGGGGGGCGATCAGGGGAGCCCTGGGGTGCCCTGGCGCGGCACGGAGCCCCCGCCCCGACACAGATCCTCGGCGGGCCCCGGTGGGCCTACAGCGTAGAAGCGGCGCTAAGATTGAAGGCCCTGATTGGGAGGGGGCCTCCCCCCCCTCACCACCCACAGCATCGGAGCTTGTCTGCTGCGCTGGGACCCCTTGGCGGAGGCCTCACTGGCGACGAGAAACTTGCCTGGCCCATGAACTGAGTGGCGCGTGGACAGCGGTGGCGTGCACCGGCCACGAGGGGGATCGGCCTACGCCATTCCTACTGCGACACGGAGGGGGGGGCTACCCCGACCCCTACAGGTGGACTATACTGCTGCAGCTGCCCCGGGGGTACGGAGGGAGACCGGACAATGCAACACTTTGGCTTGGATACGACGGAGTGGGCCCTACTGCCATTGCCCCTGTACGCTTTCCTCCACGTGGTGGTGCAGAGGGGGTGCCCTGCTGTCGGTGGCGGACTGATGCACCCACCCTAGAAGGGACGACACGGACGTCTGGGAAGCCCTCCAGTTGAGATTATACCGCGGAGGGACATACCGGGGGGTGCTGACACGTGAATCCCGGCCCCCACGCTGCTCAGGACCTTATCGGTGCCCTCTCTATCGCGGAACGCTCCCGCTACTACGATGTCAGGCAACCGAGGGGGTAAGAAAGGTGGCCGCACCTTGCCTGAAATGCTGAGCAGGACTGCCCTAAGACAGGATAGGAGCCAGCCGGCCCGAGCCCCCCAACCAGCTCTCGAGGGGCAGAGGGAGGGGAACCTCCGGTGACCCGATCGTTTCTAGAGTCGCTGTTTAGCACCCTCAGGGAGGACTTCCAAATGCTGAAGCAGGAGGTGGCGGGGGAGGTCCGTGAGGTGAGAAGGGAGGTCGATTCCCTTGGAGAGCGAGTGTCCACTATAGAAGAAACTGGCCACACCCGCGACGAAGAGATCGCGCACCTGCAGCTGGAGGTCCTGCGGCTCCGAGACCAGCAAATTGACCTCCAGGCCCAAGCCGAAGATCTCGAGAACAGGTCCAGGCGCAACAACATCAGGGTCCGAGGCGTCCCATCTGGAGAAGAAGGGGAGGACGTGGCCGCTTACCTGGGTGATATGTTTCGTGACATCTTGGGTGAGCCCGGAGATTTCCCGGTGAGGATTGACAGAGCACACAGAGTGGGCTTGCCGCGACGGGCTTCGGCGCCGGCCCCGGACATCTTAGCCTTCCTGCCGGACTTCCCCTTGAAGGAGCGGATTCTACGCGAGGCTCGACGACGGCAGCCGGTGAGTTTCCGGGGTCATCAGGTGGCGCTATTCCAGGACTTATCTACAATTACCCTACAAAAACGCAAATCCTTCAAAATCGCCACAGACTTCTTGAGAGAACATGGCACGCAGTACTCCTGGGGCCACCCCTTCTGGCTAATCTTCCGTTGGAACGGAACTTTGCATCAGCTCCGGTCCCTTCAGGACACTTGCGAGGTGCTGGGGATCACAGCAACGGATGGCGACACCCCCGCGCCTTCCCGCCGACGTGCCACCAGGGATGGGTGGCGGACTATCTGAAGGCGCCAACCCACTAACCTGCCTTCAAGACCTGACTCGCCCACGTTCAGAGCAGAAATGGACAGCGCGATAAGGGAGGTATCCAGAGACACGTCGTCTGGTGATGTGGCCTTGACGGCCTGAGCACACTCCGGGGGGAGATCTTGATGGCCACATCTTCACAGCAGGTGCGAGGGTTCCGGGGGGAGGGGGCGGCGGGGGGGTGCAGGAGGTGGCTGGACGTCCACTCGAATAACTCACCACAGACTTGTCCGGTATGGACCAGACTGGGACAATGATCTTCTTTCAGGGGATGTTGGGGGGGGTGGGGGTGTTGGGGGAACGGGTGGGGTGTGGGAGGAGGGCGGTTGGGCCGGGGGGGGGGGGAATGGGGGGAGTGTGAGTCTCGAGTTTGGGTGCGGGGAAGTCGGGAGTTGGGCTGGTTGAGGGACGTTTGGGGGGGAAATCGGGGTTTGTGCTGTGCTCTCATGTTTTACTGCTGTTTTTGCCTTGCCCTCACACCGCACGTACTGAGTTGCGGATATCGTGCTATTGGGTTCTTGCATTTGTTCGGATTTACACCGCCGATACTCATGGCGATCACTGACGACACGG
Source organism: Lissotriton helveticus (assembly GCF_964261635.1). Taxonomy (NCBI): domain Eukaryota; kingdom Metazoa; phylum Chordata; class Amphibia; order Caudata; family Salamandridae; genus Lissotriton; species Lissotriton helveticus. Next base: position 368,338,134 of record NC_136060.1, on the reverse strand, counting down.
GTTCATTGAGCGCTTTCCTTGGGACGACTGCTCATGGCCCTTAAGATTGCTACCCTTAATGTGAAGGGACTGAACAACCCGGTCAAGCGTAGAGCGATATTATCCCTACTTGAAAACACCCAGGCAGACATCTGTCTTTTACAGGAAACCCACCTCCTAGCCCGGGATTGCCTCAGGATGAGATCACCGAAATTCCCAGTACAGCTCTTTTCCTCAGGGCCTACTAAGACAGCGGGGGTTGCAATCTTGGTATCTAGAAAGTTTAAAGGAGAGGTCCTGCACAAGGTTGCGGAGCAGAAGGGGAGGCTCCTGGCTTACAGGGTCAAGTTGGGGGGATTCTTGTTTACTGTGGGTTCGATCTATAGCCCTAATGACCGCCAGGAACTGTTCCTACACTCAGCCCTAGAAGACATTGCGACTATACCGGACAGGCACATAATCATTGGGGGGGACTTGAATATGGTCTTTGATTCGCTCTTGGACAGATCAACGCAGCGACGCCCGCACACCGGGGAGTTCTCGCAGCTGAGTAACTCCCGCCTAGATGATCTCGACATGCATGATTTATGGAGGCGCCTGCACCCTACCACCCGGGCTTATTCCTACTACTCCCACGCGCACAAGACGTACGCAAGACTAGATCATCTCCTAGTTACGGGAACAGTTGTCGCAATGGCGACGGCTTCCGACATAGGGGTTCTCGCGTTGTCGGATCACGCCCCGGTGTCGGGCTCTTTTCAGCTGCCGGCGGTGTCTCCCTCACGGGGGGTCTGGCGCCTCAGGGATACCCTGCTGCATAAGCAGTCAGTAGTGAGGCAGATACGCAACGCGATTGCTGAGTACCGGTCCCACAACGATAATGGAGATACCACCCGAGCGACGCAGTGGGCCGCCTTGAAGGCGGTGCTCCGTGGGGAATTCATCGCCATCTCCTCTGCGGAGAATAGAGAACGACAACAAAAAAGGGATGAGCTTACGACTAAGGTACGGGAGCTGGAACAGATGCATCAGAGGACTGGGGCCCCCAGAATCTGGAGGCAGCTTAAGGCTGCCCGGAAACTTCTTTCCGCACTGGACATGGACAGGGCGGAGTACGCAGCGCTGCGCCTGAAGCATGCGTATTACACTGGCGGCGATAGGTGTGGCCGCCTACTCGTGCACAAACTTCGGATGAAACACCAGCGCCAACGGGTTACGGAACTGTCGATTCCCGGCGGGACGTCCGCTACGGAGGACCGCCAGATCGCGGAGGGCTTCCGTCGCTATTACGCCGACTTATACGCGGGCGAACCTCCCTCGGCACTGGCTGAGGCTGATTACCTCGCATCGGTCGAACTTCCCGCTCTCGCCCCGGAACAGGCGGAACACCTGGAACGGGACATTCGCCCAGAAGAGGTGATTGCGGCTATCTCCCGACTTAAGCATGGGAAAGCCCCGGGACCCGATGGTTACACCCCACTTTTCTACAAAACGTTCTGCCAGGAACTGGCCCCACTGTTGACACGGCTCTATAACTCCTTTTCGGAGCCGGGAGCTATCCCTCCGGATTTGCTCCGGGCAACAGTATTGGTTATTCCCAAGCCGGGGAAGGACAGGACCGAGTGCGGCTCCTATCGGCCGATCTCGCTATTGAACGTGGACCTCAAGCTCTACACGGGGATCCTGGCTACTCGTTTGGTGCAACATCTGCCAGGACTTGTGGACCCGGATCAGGCTGGGTTTGTCCCCGGTCGTCAAACGGTGGACAACACTAAAAGGGTGGTACACATCCTAGAGAAGGCCTCCCGTATTCCCGGGGAATGCATGCTATTATCGGTCGACGCGGAGAAAGCGTTCGACCGAGTGCACTGGTCTTACCTTGAGAAAGTGCTTTGCAAACTGGGTATAGGGGAGAAATTCTGCACCCTCATATTTAACTGTTACAGATACCCGGCCGCGGTGGTACGGGTGAACGGGTGCAGCTCTGACCATTTCGCGATAGAGAGGGGAACCAGACAACGGTGCCCACTGTCCCAGCTTCTCTTCGCTCTTTACATGGAGCCATTTGCCCAGAGGATTCGTCAGAACCCGAGGGTGACTGGCGTCCAGATGGGGGGCTACATTCACACCATTAGTCTGTATGCGGATGACGTGATCTTAATGCTTGATGACCCGAGGGAGGCGCTCCCCGCCTGCATTGCCGAGATGGACAACTTCGCCACGGTAGCGGGCTTCAAAGTGAATATGAGGAAATCGGCAGCCCTGGACATCTCGCTGTCCACTGCAACGAGACTTGAGTTACAAAGACGTTTCCCCATGAGTTGGTCTAAAGATCTGATCTCATACTTGGGCGTCTTATTGGCACCCTCTTTGCCCGCCATGGTGACGGCGAATTACACAGCATTAGGGAAAAAGATAAAGGAGGAACTGTCCCGTTGGAACAAGGGCACATTGTCGTTGTTGGGACGGATCGCTGCGGTAAAGATGACTCTCTTACCGCAGGTACTGTATTTGTTTCGGGCCCTACCGCCTCAGCCACCGAAGGGTTGGATCCGACAGGCCCAGACTGACATCGCACGCTTTGTCTGGCAGGGTCGTACACCCAGGCTTCGGAGAATTTTGTCCACGCTGGCACCTGAATCCGGCGGCCTAGGCATACCAGATCTCCACAAGTACTTTCAGGCGGCGCAATTGCGCTATTTAGTGGAATGGAGCAAGTGGGAATCTGACAGACACTGGCTGTTTCAGGACCAGGCGGTGGCGGGCAGGACCCTACAGGAGATACCCTTCATGTGCAGAGCTCATCGCCCCCCAATCTTTAGGCGTCCTTTGTCACGCAAGTTCCGCTCAAAGTATGGGATGCTGTGAATACTACGCGTGAGCTTAGCACCTTCCCGTCGCCACTTACACCATTGATTGGGAACCCCGACTTCCAACCCGGGATGGAACCTGGCGCATTTTCGCTCTGGCGGGCTGCCAAGTGTTGCGCTTTGTTTCACATCTATGGTCCGGAGGGAACCGTGTCATTCCAAGACCTCAGACGGGATTACAACCTGCCCGAGACTGAATGTATGCGGTATCTACAGGTCCGCCATTGGGCGCTGCAGCCGCAAGTGCGGGACCTAGCCGACCGGAAACTTACACCTTACGAGATGTGGTTGGCAACGCGCTCTTCGGATGCCAAGCTCATCTCAGACCTGTACCGACTCTTGCAGCCCCCCCCTTTCCACATCCATAACCCCGGACGGGCTCGCTGGGAGCGGGAGTTGGGGAGGGTACTCAGCCACAAAGACTGGGACGACATCTCCTACCGCGCGCGTCATTTGGCTTACCACACTGGGCTCACCGAGACCTTTACTAAGATAACCACATACTGGTACTACACACCCCAACGACTGCATGAAATGAACCATAACATCCCAGGCACCTGTTGGCGCGAGTGCAGACAGATTGGCACGCTTACACACGTCTTGTGGGATTGTCCGTTGTTGGGTCCCTACTGGAAGGAGATCTTAGATGAGATAGACCAGTGCTTTGACATTGAATTGCCTCGCTTCCCAGCCTATGTCCTGCTTGGGTTACCTAACGGGTTGATGTATCCTCTGAGGTCCAAAAGGGGTAGACAGATAGCGATTGCATTAGGCTCAGCGATACAGAACATACTCATATATTGGCGCACCACCACCATTCCCAACACTATAGGCTGGCTGCACAGGTTATGGCACGTTCTGGGTATGGAGAAACTGTCCCTCACAGTGGCGGGCGAGGTGGATAAGTTTGAGGGATTGTGGCAGCCTTTCCTTACCTTACTACAGTCGGAATTCAAGGAAATTACATGTCCCCGATACCTCAGGTTAATGCGACTGACATCCCTGACTACTCCGCAGGCCTAGTTAGCTTAAATGAAGGACGGGGTGTGGTTCCACCGTAGAGGTGCAGGAGGTGTGAGACATTCGCTCAGCACGGGGGGGGGGAGGTTTGGGGGGAGGGCAGGGAGAGGGCAGTTGGGGGGGAGTTGTTGGTTTTGGAATTTGTCGTCATTGCCCTTACGCCTGGCACGTGGCTCTACAACATGTTCTTACTGTAATGTCTGGAATTCTGATGGCGCTCATGGAGCAGTGACTCTGCATAGCACCTTTCTGACGACTGTATACATTGTATGTATTGTTTTCCTTGTTCATCAACATGCAATAAAATGCTTTAAACCTAAAATGATATGCACTGATTATTTTAATTTAATGTTATGGTAAGCATCTGGCCGCCAGGCTTAGCGGGTAGGATGATTTACCTTTTTTCTTGTATTTTATGTGGCAGATGATTGCAATACAAATTATAAAAAATAACCACTGCACCAGCTTGCCATGGCTTGACCTCATGGTTTTGCCAATGTCTGTTTCTATGGACCAAAAATAACCTGGACTAACATAATTCTCTAACTCATTAATGAAGAGGTGCCTTAAAAGCCAGCTCCAGTCATCGCTGCCATGAAGACGAGTTCCCCCTATTATGGGTCCACCCTTAGGAGAATTTGCTTGTTCCTCACTGAAGAAATAGTGCAGTTGGAGTTGCAGTTGGAGTTGCCTAGCATACAACAGGTTTTGTGGACTCAACTCAAGATTCCAGAGCCCACTGCTAGTCCAAGAAATTTTTGGGACAGATAATGTTGAGGGGTTTAATCTAGCAAGCTCACTTGGAGCACTTTATCATTTTAGTAGTGTGTTTTAATTATTTGCTTTTAAAAATCAATATTTTTTAAATTGGTTTCCAATATGACCGTTACTTCCTTATAAACTCACAAGCAGAAAAAAGAAGCTAATACAAAATAGTCAACTTTTTATTTATAGTTTATCCTTAAATCAACGCAAGTTTGGTAGTTGTAACAACATTTGGGATACAGTTCTAGCCACTTCAATATATGATGCTTACATGTACATATACACATGAGACAAATCCCAAGAACGAAGCTTTGATGTCAGAAAACATATGGTGCTCATGTACGAGGTTATCCTTTATTAATATCCTTGGAAAAATAGGTCTGTGAGGTCTATTTTGAAGGCCTCATAGGAGGAATGTGTCCGGATCACAAGACTATTAGAGTTCCATATTAGTGGTTTGCTTCCTGTGAACGATTGGGCCATGGTTCTTTGTTTTTACAACATAGGAGGTTGGAAAGTATGGCATCATGAGCTCCAAAGAAAGCAGTTACCCCATTAAGTAGTCAGAATTCCAGGCAAGGGTTTTGTGGTACTGGATCACTTGCTTTGGTGAATGATGTACAACATTTTTAAGTTACTTTGAGTCTGTATGTGAAGCCACTTTGGGGTGATGAGGACCAGAATGATGAGCTCAAAACATTTGGTGCCATATTTATCATTATTTCAGGCCCTGAAACGCAGCAAGACACCTTGCTGGGAGGCGTGAAATGAAGATGGCAGAAATGTGCCATATCTACTATAGTAATGTGCATTCCTGCTCTCTGTCTGCGCTGGAGCACAAACTGCTGCCTAGACCCAACGCAGGCACCCTTGCACCATGGTGTAAGTGTGCATGTGTTGCAGACAGGATTGTTTATGTGCAGGAAGGGACACCTTCATGCACAGTAACAATACTCTTTCTATGTGTGCTGCAGAATGTAGCACACGTAGAAAGAGGGAAAAACTAGGAGAAATAAAGATATTTCTCATTGTTATAACCTCCTCTGGGAAAGCGTAGCATTTTGACACATTCTCTGGTTTCCCCGCCTTTGTAAATCTGGGAATGCGCCAAAATCCATCGGTGGATGCTCGGGAACACTCACGGTCCACCCATGGAACACCTCTCTAGGGCAAAGTAATGGAAGGCAATAAATGGCACTACTTTGCATGTCTGATGTTAAGTAGAGCATTTCCGTTGTCCATTTGTTACAGAATTATGGATTGTGGTGCTCCTTTACAGTCAGATTCTGGGATGAAGTTTTAAACCCTTCAAATAAGTTTAATTTGGCATTGCACCCTTTGGTATTGAATTTAAATGAGAATGTAATTTCTGTTTTTTTGTCAGCCGTGTAGTCAAATGATTTTGTACATTTAACAATGGAATATTTACACACTCATTACGTGTTGAAGGCGAAATTACGAACCCAGTCGGGATTAAAAATTGAGGGATAATTATCATAGCCTCTCAGGTTTTACCAATTAAATTCAGGCGGATCAAAACTTCCAAAATTTATCAGAGAACAAATCCCAGAAAAAACAGGCAAAACACCTGAAATTTGGTGTGTTAAAAATGACTGCATGTTTTGCCTCATTTTCTTCGGAATAGGAGGTTTTTATCACAAGGTAAATAACTCGCCCTCTTCTGACAAACTTGTATTAAGGAACTTACTTGTGGGGAATTGGTGTAGGGCAGTGCCCCAAGTCTTCTTGCTGTGCTGGCCTGCACTAATATGAAAGGTCAGGAATGCACTGTATTTATGAAATATGGTGCATTCTTGTCCTTCCCCCTGCACTGGAGCATAATGTTCTGCCAAGCGCCAACGCAGGCACCATTGCACTAAGGTGCAAGGGTGTTTTCGTTGCATGTGGGATTATTTTTGTGCAGGGAGGGGTACCTTCCTGCACAAAAACCATCCAGAGAGACGTTTCCCTGTTTTTATGTGTGTTGTAGAAAGAGGAAAACACAATGAGAAAAAAAATGTTCTCCTGTTCAAGCCTGCTCTGGGAAGGTGTAAGGTTATGGCAGTGCCCCAGGTTTACGTGATTAAGTTATTATGGGGCAGCGTTAAAATGCTTAGGTGTTGCATGGGAAAAACCACTGCAACGCCCATGGAACACATCCCTTGCGCAGAGTAATTCAAACAGCAACTTGCACTGCTTTGTCTTACTCTATATCTATGAGGTCATGCAAAGCCATGCATAGTGGCTTCGCATGGTCTTGTAAATATGATTGAGAGGCTTGCGCCACCTGAACTTAAAAAAAAGTGATGCCCCAGTGACTCATGCCTCTCATAAATAAGCCCCTGTGAGTCCAGCCACACTTAGACTGTGATGGAACTACGAGTGAGGAGGTAAGTAGGAACTCATTTATGAAGGGCTTAGGTTCATATAATGAAACAACAGCAGAGTTTGTACATCTTCTAATTTCTTTTTGAGAATCAATACATGCTCTGAAGAGGATCGCTTTAGGTATGGCACATCTGCATAGAGATGATGTGAGGTTTTCAATGTTTGAGAAGTGTGGTCAGAGTTGCAAGTATAGGTTAATAAGAGCTACATATAAAGTGGAAAATTTAAATCTGTGCTCCCTGGCACAGGGATGAAGGCTATCATGGATCACTACTAATTTCTTGTCATTGGCAGTAGCAGCTGCTACGATCGGAAGTGGTGGAGCGGGGTGTAAATGAAGTAAAAAAACATTTACCTGGGCCTGCCGGCCGCCGCCTCTCCTCCTTCCTCTTCTTCCTGTCTCCACCGGCAGCAGGAAGCAGCCTGGCTCCCCAGAGCCAATTACAATGTTGCAATGCAGCGTTGTGATTGGTCTGAGCATTGTGGTACGGGGCTCAGATAGGGACTGGGAGGCTTTGCATGTTCCTCCTCAGGCTGTATAAACCAAGCCCGGTGGGGAGGATGAAAGTGCACAAACCACTCCTCTCCCTGCTCTGACCAGCCCTGCTCCGAGAGCCACTGACTTCAATAGGAAAAATGAAATTATAATAACGATACGTTATTATAATTTTATTTTTCCTTTAGAGTAGTGGGGCGACGCTCCTCTGCCTTTTTGGAGGAGCCACCACTGGTCATTGGTATCAGTTTTTTAACTTTAGGGCAACCTGTTCAGAATAGCACCATTTCTATCCATCTTTTCTAATGTTTTTTAAGGGTTGTTGTGGTTAGATGTATCAAATGCAGTTAACTGGTCCAGGCGTTTAAGAAGGCAGGAGTAATTAATCCCTTCTCCAGTATGTGTATTGAAACGTCAGGAAGTTGAAGGATAGCCTGCTACAACTGGGTCTTAAATCAAATTGTTGGTTCATGGTATTGGCTGTTCTCCGAAATAAATTGTTTTTGAGCTGCTACACACGTTCGCAAAAAATTACAGATTTGTTATTTACCTTTCAGAGAACCTAGGGTCTTGCATGCCTTTTCGACTGAGTATGTGAATCCGATCTGGATCCACCCAGTATTTATGACCTGTACGTGTGGTGTCCTTTTGTACTCTCACCATCTCGACATGCCTCCTCTTCATCTTCAACTGTGCAAATAACCCTCTGGTGAGAATAACCTGTGTTATTTTCCCTGCCTCCTTGGAGTTATTCCTTACAAGAGAATGGACATCATGGTTCTTTTGCGTCTGGCTACCCGCTTTGCACTTTCTCCTGTTTGGAGGGTCCAAAGCCCCTAGAGCTCCCAGTGTTTAAAAAGGCCCACTTGAGTTTTTCAGATCAATTCACATGTGCTGCAGATATTTTCTGCTTGTTTACAGCATTATCCCATAATCTGGTCTTGGCTGTAGTTGGGCGCTCCTCCCGCGGGCCTTGGGTTTATGACTGGTACCTTCCTGAGCGGGGTGTTTCTCTGTACCCAGGAATGTGAAATATTGTTTAGCATGGCATTTGACAAGCACCGCTGGACTGAGAAAGCAATACCATCTCATACATCGGCCTCAATGGGCATGAGTGATTCCTGTCCCTGAATGTACCCCCTGCCCCACTTTATGAGAAGCATCAAACACATATAGAGTCACTGGCACTTGCTCCACTATAGCCACAGCATGTGAAGAAACCAAGGCTTGACTGGATGTGCTTTCCTCCACTGCACATTATGCCACTGACTGAATTTAACCTTCCAGAAATAAATCTCAAATTCCAGAAGCAAAACATGGTCCTCCATCTCGGAGTCACTGTCTGCTCTTTTGAACAGCAAGCCTTTGGCCTCACTTTATTCGTAAGTCATACTTGAGAGCACAGACATTTTGGGGAGGCAACGCATGCTAGTCATGTGGAGGAGTGTGGCTCAATGGTTAGAGGGGCAGACCCTGATGCAGAGTTCTGGCCAGGGACCAGGGTTCCATTCCCGCATCGGCGGGGTCTCGGGCTCAATTTCCTCGGACCTGTTAATTCTCGCCTCGGTGCCTATTCTAATCACGGGCCCCACGCTGCAACTCAGGGCAATAGCTTGCTTAACCTCCAACAGCGCTAAGGATGCCTGGCTTCATCCTGGGGGTGCCCAGGAGTGGACACTTCACAGGGAAAGCCAGGAGGGGTTCCACAGCGGTATGAGTATCAGCGCGAGGAAACCGCATAGTCGAGACCGCAAGGTGACCGTCTGGTGACAGTGCGCTCTATAAGTACCATGACATTTACATTTACATTTAGTCATGCCGAGCACGGTAAGCAGAGCATGTAAAGCCAAGCCGAATGTGATTACACCAAAGTGTTATGGTCTCCGGACACTGTGGCGTGCATTCCGTACTTCGCTGAAATGGTCAGGCAGGTGGAACTTTCTGTCGAAAGTGGCACTCAGGTTTTAGCACCAGTACCTGTCACCTCAACATCGGCCCTGACGTCTCGGCACAAGGCCCCTCCCCCTTCAAGGCCCAGCACCCATTCTCAGACTGTGAGATTGTTCGTAAAGTTTGCAGATGTACTTTCTGGGAAGAGCAGGGCTTAAGGGGTGGGGGTCAGCTTACTATGGAGGTGAACCCCCCACCCGGATTGTTTGGGGCACTTTGTGAACAGTATTGGCCGGGGAGAGGGAAAGAGTGGGGTTGTAAGATTAAGTCCAGAATCTAGAGATAGGTGGGACCCCTTTTTAGGTCGAGCCTAGAGCAGCGCATGCGCTGCATGCTCGACTTTTAATAAGGGGGTTTTCAAAGTGCTACCAGAGGTTTTTTGCTGGCCTCAAGCTTGCGTGAATGTGTGTGTGAACGCGCACAGCCGCCAGCTTTCAGCGCTCGAGGCATCATCTGGAGCACGATTACTTTCAATTTTACGCGTGCACCACTTGCGTGCTTGCCGTCGTGTGCGTGCGCACCCCTGATTTCACTTTGCCATCGCGTCACAAAAGGGTGTATGATAGTTTAGAAGGTGCTACGGTTTGCTTAGTCTGTGAGAACGCAAATAAACATTTTCAAAGGGACAAACAACTGACTTCTCTCTTTGAGATATTTGTCTAAAGCTTTTACTGGCTGCTGTTCTTACTCGGATTTACAATGGCGGCATAGCTTACAAAGTGTGCAAGAAACATGTCTCTGGCACTACAGATAGGCTCAGGAAGCAAAATGCTCTTCAGAGTTCACTCTGTAACTTGGCGGTATAAATTTAGCAAAGGGACCCTGCAAACACAAGCACGAAGACCTCCAACCTCCCTTGAATCGAAGCATATCGTTGAAATCATCGGGTTTCTCTTTGGCAATGCTGTAGTCATTTAGTGCCATTAACATTACTTAGCGGTCAGCATTTTCACTCTAACAAGTTCCTGTAGCCCGCCAGAGCATCCCTCAATCAGGCGTCAACCCGAATTTGCCAGATTTAAACATAAGTGTGCAGAGGCACGCAGAAAAATATAAAAGGTTTATGTTTTACTCAATACAAAATGCAGAAAGGTAAAAAAAAACACGTAACATTTCACATTAATTGCACTCTCTACTTTACTCTCTACTAAAATAGTTATCTCCAATGTTTTTCAGTGCAACATAATGCTTGCATTTTGTCCAGTGAAAATCAATTATGCTATATTCACGATGTTATAATGAAATAAATATAAAAACAACTAGATTAACGCAAGATTACTATCTAAAACTAACACAAACTCAGGGAATTACACCTGTCACAAATAACAGCAGCACTGGTATGGTTACTAAATGACTCAGTAACCGAGGACACAATGCTCAAGTCCTCGGCTTTTCTTTTAAACAGAGCAGAGTAGCTATCAATTGTGCAGATGGTGCAGTGGCACCAAGGCCCAGAGCTGTAAGAGAATTACTGCACCTCAACTGTGGCTATCTTGTACTATCCACCCTGGAGACATGGGGCTGGCATTAAGGCCCAAGGTTGTTTTGCTACACCACTACCTATACTTTATTATTTTCAGGTAAAATAATTCTATTAGGTCAAGTGTACAGAACCAGGACTGCAACTCCCAGAATGCATTAGATTGTTTAATTAAAAACCTAGGATTGAAGACCTGAGTCCATATGGCGGAGTCATCTGGTAACTTCAGGCTGGATAAGCTGTCAAATGTGTGCACATCTGAATTTAGCTTGCAGCAGAAATACTCTGTTACACATGCATGTAGCTGCATATTCACACTGTTAAACCTGCACAGCAATGTTTGCAAAACAATGTTTGTTAAACCTCCTCTTGGTCAGAAACAAACGAATATTGGCAACAAATGTCACACAACTGGTCAATTCAGTTCTCACGTCAAGAGGTTTTCGACCATATGTGCCTACAAGTTCACTCACTTACTGCTAGTGATTAACTGTAGCAGCATTTCTCCTGCATAATGTCATGGCATCTACTTGCTAACAGTTGTTCAACTGTTTTTAAAATAGTGTGGTCTTTGAGGAGGTTACCTGAGTCATCTGAGGTCATGAGAGTGGACCTGGGTAGATCATGATAACTGGGGAAATTTAGCGGCCTTTTACCTTTGGTTCATAACCAGAGCATAATTTTTTTTAAATTATGGATGCAAGCAGGTACATTAAGGGCTTACTCACATAGAGGGATAAATGAAACACAGATAGTAAAAAGCATTGGCGTAGCCAATAGGTTGTGCTTTGGGACTTTATAAGTGTTTAGTTATCCAGCACAGTATCCTTGGTGCAACAACATCCAGTTCTGTTCCTATTGTCAAGTGCTCTGACACCTTTGGGTAAAGTTCGCACTATATAAAAACGCATAAATAAATAAATAAATAAATAAATAAAGTGTTGCATGGCTAAACACTTACAAGGTCCCAAAGGTGAGACCTATTGGCTATGCCAATGCTTGTTTGAAAGGCGACACAGTGGCTGCATCCCGGGTCTGGGTAATTTTATCACATCCGCCCGCCCTTCACCTTTGATTTAAAAGAAGAGACAGGTATTTGGTGTGGGGGGAAAAGTACTTATGTTGTAATGGGTCAGGTGCGCAATAAGAGGGCAATTGTTTAATTGTCGCTGATGGGTAGTTGCAGTTTGGGGCAGTTTTTCTGGGTGTTTTACGGATAAAAAGAGTTTCATAGTTTCTTGCGGTGGGCGAGAAGGCTTGGAGGGGAGAGGCGGTGTTAGGAAAGTCGACATTTTAGTCATTAGGCAGGAAGCAGAAAGTTTAAAGCATTAAGGAGTTCCATAAAAGTTCCGGATGCATGGAAAAGTGAGGTGACATGCAGTTGAGCTGGGATGGTTTTTTTAATAGTATTTTAGGGGCATTCAGAGATAAACCTATTATATATATATCATATATCTGGCATCAGCAAACAAAGAAATGGTTCTCTTCCTGCGGTGGTATTAATAGAATACTGGATATGTGTTAGAGCTAGTGATCTTGTGATGGGTTTAGGTTTTGTTTTAAGTTTTCTTGGTATTGCAATTGGAAAAGCATGTTATTACTCTACTAGTCCTGAAGTAAGGAAGGTTAAAGCACGGCCCCTCTCTCCAGTCCTGACCTAGAATCTAAACACACATGTTCAATTATTGTATTGTATAATCACAAATTGATTGTTTGAACCTTTGCTAATAAACGTTTTAATGTTAAAGAATTATACAGTTCACAAGTGTTTTACTCTATTACTTTCTCCAGCTGTAAGCGTAAATACAATGCATGTAATATCTTAAACAAGCAAAATAAAAATAGGAAATCAAATAAAATAATCTTCTTTCTAATGGTATGTAAGCATTTTCAGTTTTGTTTGAATTCATTCCTAATTAAAATGAATATAAAGGAAGGTTACAGATGCCTCCTTAAGTGTCCTGTTTCATATTCACAAGAAGCTTTTTTAGAAGGCACTTTCACAGCGAGGTGATCTCCTGGCACTATTGGCAGATAAAGAATGCTATTGTTGCCCATGAATTGTTGCCCATCAATTGTGCCACTGAAGGCGTGTTAGTATATCGAAGTTAACTGTGTCTCGTGTCCACTGCGATTTATTAAGTATTTTTACATATTACAAAGTCGATTTTGGCCAATCCTTCTTTACAAAAATTGCCTCTCCTACTAGCCGTGGACGTAGATTCATAAAAACGCCAGTGATAATGGCAGTTAGTGACACCACACACTCTTTGACTTCAATGACACTACCGGAAGTGACACCATTTGATCTTTTATCTCAACTATTCTCAGTATGGAATGATGTCACTTGACCTTATCTCTTACAACATCACAATAGTTGACATTGTGGAAGTTCCCTGATTGAATGATTAACCCCTTCGACGCTGATGACGAGCTCAGCTCGTCATGAGGTACACCTCTCGTACCCTGATGACGAGCTGAGCTCGTCATGAACCGCGGGTTTTTAAAAAAGTCAGCGCACAGCGGGAAAATGCGCAGCGCCGATGGTGTTAACATAACAACTCAACACTGATAATTTAATCTATTAGATACTATCTATTTTCTATGAGGTTGCCCTACATGATACACAGGGGGAACATTACTAATTTCTCTTTGTATTATATGTCTGTTTGAAGAGGAGAATATAAGGTCCCAAATCACAGAACAGCCCTGGGAACCTAAATTCTTTATGCCACAAACAGCCTTTATTTAAAGGTTCCCCTAATGCACACGTCCTCAAGTAATGTATAGGTAAATCATAGAGAAAGGCAAAAAAGAGATTGAAAAAAGAAAGAAGCAACATTAAAGGGATTTTAAAAAAAGTACTAGTAATGTCCATCTGTATTAATTGATATAGATTATCTGTTGACTATAAACAATGGTATTGGCTTACATGATTCCATATTATTAGAACATTTTGGCCGCGATAAGTGGGTCAGGCCTTTTTCTACCCCTGTGCAAGTACTTATTTATTCCGGGGTCAGAGATCTGAGCTGTGCGAAGCTTACTGTACCAGGTGCAATACGGTTTGCATCCTTAGTAAAATTTCAACAGATCAAGTCAGCCAGAATGAGCCAGAATTTAACAGGGGAAAAGAGTATGATATTTATCGTGACATGCACATTTTTGTGCAGTAAGATCACCAAAATATGCATGTTATTTCCCCAAAACTTTGAATACGTACAATTTACTGTACTCAGTAAATTCCTAACTCCAGGGAGTCATATTTAATCGAGTTCAATAGACACAACCTTTCCTCTGGGAAACTTGTAATCAGGGAATGCACTGTCACTCATGTGAAGCACAGAGGTGAATGTTTTATTTAAAAGCACCATATTTTATGAATTCATAATAACGAACATTGGCAACACCTTGTTCAAAAAATTTGTTTAATTTCTATTTTATGTTTTATTTAATCAGAACAGTATGCGTTGGACTGCTCAGAGCTGAAGTGTAATTTCCTGGTCCCAGCAGAAACAGCAAAAAGTAAATAGTGTGTATCTAGACACTGTTTACCTTCTGCTCCTCGCACCGAAATTTGCTACCTCAGATACAAAGGGTCGTAAAGTCAGTCCCAGAGGGTCGCACTGGAAACACCAGGGATCGCCGCTGCGACCTCTGGTGCGCCCTAAAGAGGTCCATGCTACTAGCTACACCACTTTCAATTAATTGGGCATGAATACTCAATCATAGTTAACCTCATAGAAGCTATGGAACGTCCAGCTCCAGTGCTGGACGTTCCATTGTGCAGGTGAGGTTCGAACGTTCAACGGCCAACGGCAGCACTACGGAGGTAGTGGTGCTGTCGGCAGCTGAAGATGCGCAGCAATTAAGGGGTTAAGATGAAATCTTACTTTTCTGAATCTTTTGTGTGCCCATTTGTTACAGCACTATAGCCTGCTGCCGAGAGCTATTACTGGTTGTTCAAGGCATTCAACCCGACTTACAGGCCGAGCCATATGTGAGGACCTAGAACGAGGATAAGGGCCTGTGTAAATCTAATAAATCAACTCTATTTTATCATCTGCTGAGGACATCAAGTCTCTAAATTATATTCATTCTATATTTTGTGTATCTTTTAATACTGTACCATGGCCTGTTAATATTCCTGTATAATATTGTGACACTGTTCAGAGTCACAGAGGGCAACGCAGCTGGGTTGGAGACAGCTCTGTGTGCATGTTTGTTTTGCCGTCCCGAGTGCTGTGCCCATCACCCCTCTCATCACTGCACTCACAATGGCCCCGCCCCCAAGATTGCTGGCTCTTAGAACCTGCAAAATAAACCGATAATATCCCTGTTTGGAGGCTGGCGGGGGTTTGGGGGTGACACTCCTCTGCCCTAGCTGAGGAGCAGCCTGTCTCCCTTTCCCCCACTTCCTTCCGTTCCTCATTAGACGTGTGTCTTGGATATGCTACGCGCTAATATCTTACATTATTGTTTAAGCTCACGTTTTTCTCCTAAGCATATACTGGTAATTGCAACTGTAACTGATGTAATTATGTAACATTGTTCTGAAACAATGTCTTATCTCATGTAAAGCGCTCTGATACCTCTGGATCTAGCCAGGGCTATATAAAACTTTTCAAACAAACAAATAGATAAATAAATACTATGCAAGAGCAGAGTTTAGCCTGTTTCTAAGCACTCTCATGTTTGTTGGATATGGGATGTCATGAGTCTGAAAGTTGCATGTGGGCCTATAATACTGATGGGGCCAGCAATGGAAGTTGGGTTTACAAGACCCCTAGGAACACAGCAAGTACAGGGATTCTCAGCTGATTGTCCAAGTCAAATACCAGAGAAAAATATTATGGATAGGGCTCCCTGTTTTCCGTTTTTACTGATTTTTACAGAAAAATACATACAGAAAACATTGGGTTTCCTGCCTGTACTTATTTTTAAAAGTAGAAAAATACAGATAATTTCTCCATGCCAAGATTAATTAATTTTAGGCCAATACCTACATATTGGCAGCATGGGGAGTGAGAAAGCGGAATGAGATGTGCTTAATTTCCTGCATATCTCAACATGTCTGTGTGCTATTATGCTAATTGTTTTTCATGTGGGTTTATTATTTTTTGACTGTGTAATGTCCTAAAACCAGCCAGGTATCAAAGCTTGATTGCACGTTTATCCGTTAAATAAATTTGGAAATATAGGAGATATCAGCTCATCTGTTCTCAAAATGCAAAATAAATATAGATAAGTACCAATAAGATGGCTAAAAAATAAATATGGATAAATACAGACAAAAATGTAAAAAACAAAAATACCATAAAATCGGGAGCCCTAATTATGGAGTAGGAGTAGAAACACTGATTCACATCTGTTTACAAAAACGTGTAAAAAGGGACAATTCTGCCCCTGTCCTTCTCTCATTTTACTTATGCCCAGGATATCAGTAGTTCTAGAGGAATGGAGTTACTGGGCCATTTTCAGTTCCTCATATAATGGCCTGGATTCACTGCTACAATTGAGACGCACATTTCAAGTTCACTTAAATGCATAGGTAATTGAAACCGTTCCACCAGTAGGTGGAGCGTGTACAGCAATAAAAAATAATAAAAATATCAAGAGTACAGCTTGTGCAAGGTGGTGAACTCAGCAGGTTATGGGTTACTGCAATATGTTTTGTTACAATCACTAAAAAGTTTGTTAATATTAATGTAGTTCATGGACTTGTGACCAGCAGTGGTCACTGCTGGTATTGCAGTACAGTTCAGGGTTCAGTATAGCATCGGACTGGTGGCCCTTCGAGGCAGGCTCCCTCAGATTCTCGTTGTAAAATGACTTTTCGGTTCAAGGTGTGTAAAGTGGCCTTGCTCAACTGTGCAAGAAGATATGGTAAATTGATAGTGCTTAACTTATGCTTAAAGATGTCAAGAATCTGTGCTTGGCCTGGGCTTGTGATTACTTCCAGCCGCCAAAGTTCTAAATTTCTGCTCGACTCTTGCTAAATATTTCACCAGTCTGCAGTTTAGCTGTGTATCTGAAGGATCAAAGCAGGCTATAACCACCTGCCTCAGTGGCGTATCCCTGTGATGTGGAACAATGGTTTCAGGGACTTGACCTCATAATCTGTAAGCCTCCATGCTGTTGGTATATTGCCATGGTAGCAAGTGTAGGAGTGAAGACAGGCAGCCCAGGCGATATTTCAGGAAGTTTTTTTTTTGGTATGAGCATTAATGCCTTCCCCCAAGTATGGTTGACGTACTTGAGTTGAGTAAGTTGCAATTGTTAGCCAGGCGTGCCGTCGTTTTGAGAATACATCTTTGTCAGCCAGGAGTGAGGTCCACTTGATTGCTTTCTTTTATGGTGCTCTTAACCTGGTAGTAGCTGCTGGTTGAGTCCCATAGTTGATTCAGGCCAAGGGATACTAAGGCCAAGAGGAGGTAACTCCTAGCAGGGGAAAAGTCCCTTTTGGCAATTTCTTCCCAGAGGTCTTTATCTTAATTGAGACACCAAAGCGAATGGAATCGTGTACATACCACCGGAGTTATAGATTTTAGAAGTAATAGAAAAATCAATGCAAAATAATACAGTGAAAAGTTAACATTGCCATAAATGGGGAAAACCACTAGTGAAAATTGGCAACTTGCAGGTCGAGTTGCGTTGTCCCCTTGCAAGGTAAAGGTGATGTGTGTCCCAGGATGAAGCCCTGACAATTTTACCTGGCCATGGAGCCTGGGTGCAGAGTTGTCCTTGCTGTCCTTGGTGCTGAACGTGAGCCGCAGTAGAGCTGCTTTTACCACTAAGACGGCGCTGCTGGGTACAATGATGCAAAAACACAACAAAGGTGTGGTTGCTGATATCGGTCAAAGGTCAGATGGAATTCCCTCTTAATGCAGTGTCGAGTAAAGGGGTCAGTTGCCAGACTCGCGACCAACAACCTTTGGCAGGGGTAAGCAGTGCTGAAAGTAACTTCGATGTCCGGCGGCCCAGGGGGACATGGTAGTTGCCTGTAACTTCGTGGAAGGTGGGACTATAGTTTCCACAATGCACTGAATCATCCTGATGTGGAAATCTCACGGAGGGCCTAAAGGCCAGTAATTCTTTGGACGTTGTTTTACCTGCAGTTTGCAGGGGACTAGTGCCACTAGTCAATGGTAGTGTGAGGATGCTTCAGGCTTCCACAGGGGTCCATCAGCCAGAGAGTGCCGCATTTTAACCAAGAATGAGGCTCAATCACACAGTTCCAAGTCTGTTGTCACAGGGACAAAGCAGCCCTCTTTTGCTTTGGTGCTGTGGGCAAAGACTTGTCGCCGTCACATGTATCCTCTTGGTCCTTCCTTGATACAAGTTGTTCAGAACTGAGGTTCTGTTGTCAGGGTTGTCCCTTAAATCCTAGATTTAAGGGAGTTAGGGGTTTGGGAGCTTGTAGCTAATGGAAAGCTAGTCCCTGCCGCTAATCCGCCCCTCAGATGACCACATCCATTGGTGTAGGTCACCTTTTCTACCCAGAACCCTATTTTCTGCCACTCCTAATGATAACAGAAATCAAATTTTAGTGTGCAGAACAGTCTGCTCACCCTGGAGCTGTGGCTAACGTTCTGGGGGTGTACACCTCCTTGCGTAAACAAATTCCTTTATGTCTGGGTGCAAATGTGCCTGGGGCAAGGGGAGCGCTGTTTCCTCCACTGGGAGTCAGCCC
Organism: Lissotriton helveticus; assembly: GCF_964261635.1. Classification (NCBI taxonomy): domain Eukaryota; kingdom Metazoa; phylum Chordata; class Amphibia; order Caudata; family Salamandridae; genus Lissotriton; species Lissotriton helveticus. The sequence continues at coordinate 368,319,493 of NC_136060.1, read as the reverse complement.
TGATGCATATCAGAGGTGATGGAACCTTAATGTGTCACTTCACTAGCCTGCTTGGGAGGAAGGAGGTGTGACCTCCTTCCTGTCCAAGACTTTGTTCCTGACTCCTGGGAGTGATCACAAAACCTGGCAGTCGGTCAGAATTCTTGGCAGCAGTAGGAGTTGGAAACGCTGGCTTGCCAGCCAAAGCACAGAGAAGCTGTGGCAACCCTATGGGCTACCTCTAAGGTAGACTCCGGGGTACATGTCACTCAGGGCACGAGATTCATGTCAGGGATGAGAAGGCACGTTGTTTGATACCAAACCTGACATATTTCGGCGGTACTATAATGGAGCTGCCTACCTCGAGAATGCCCGGGGGCAGCCCATGTGACCCTATGCACCGCTAAGACTTATATTAGTTCCAGTGGGAAATGCCACTATAGGGACAAATAGGCTTGCACATATATGTCCTCAACCTTAGTATACTACACCCTGCTTCCTAGGCTGAGGAGGCCTACCTTAGGGGTGCCTGACATATATTAAAGATAGTGTGTATGACTGTGTCACACATGATGAGGGTACAGTCGAATTCAAGCAGTTTACACTGCCCCTGCAGTCTGCAATGGCAGACCTGCTGTCAGTAGTTTGCTTGGGTCACCCAGGGTGGCACAAAATCGTGCTGCAGCCCTGGAGACCCCTTTACCACTTGTGCCCTGGGTACCCCTGGTAACGTATACTAGGGACTTATAAGGGGTTAAAGTGTTTGCCAATTACCAAGCAAAACGTAACAGTTTTGGGGCGAGCACAGGCACTGGAGTCAGGGCAGTGGACTCCAGTGGACTATCAGAGCCATAACCATCAGCATTTGGAGCAAAAAGTGGGAGGTGGTCATAAAAAAGGGCACTTTCCTACAGGTCAGTATTAGTTTGGCCTGTTTTATCTTCAACAAAGGTGTGCATGTTGATGCAGCAATTGCTGTTTAGGTGATGAAAGGCAGCTGAAAGGGACTTGGCATTCATCCGCATGTGCTCCATATGCTGTTTGAAGGAACCCACTCTGTCAAACAGCAGACCCAGGTAATTGAGTCACTACATCACATTATTTTCATAATATTGTGCAGTTAAAACTTGTTTTCTCAGTAAAGTAATTTGTGTATTATTCATTTGTTCAATAGTAACATCTGGCATTCTAGTGCTTCCAAACTCTTCAAAACTTGCCAGTTATTCACAGGAATAATATTAGACGTGTTTTGGACAAAGATACGTATGTTGGTGGTTAATTTTATTGCCTAATGAATGTTAATGAGATTCCTAAAAAATGAACAGAAATAAATCAACAGAGTTCACCTAAACAAGAGAGACAGTTAAGGTAAACAGATCTCCAACTCATGTTGCCCTGCTATTTTTAATAGATTTGCCAGCTTGTTATTTATGTCTTCCATCTGTTTAAAGCATTCAATGGTGCCCAATAGTTATGACTTTCAGGTCTGGAACTTGTGTGTCAGGTGAGTTTCAGAGCTGAATGTGGGCGAGGAATAAAAATGGCAAAATATCATACCACATACTGCTGCAGAAATAGTTTTCTGAAGTATTTGTTTAGAGAAGAAAGCCGAATGCGCTAGTCTGTTGTCATTTACTCTGCGCTCCTGCGCTACACTTTCTAGCATCACTGAGCAGGACCAGGATTAAGACCCTGTGATTGGAAACTCGCTTGAGAGACATGTATTGTTTTGTAGTATTATATAAAGTACTAACCATAAAATCATATTTGCGTAATTCATACGGTCAGCTAAATAAACTAACTCTAAAACCTCTGGGCTGCAGCACAGTGTGGGACACTTGATGTACTAAGCAAGGAGTACAGAAACATTGGGGAGATGAAGAAAGGACTTTGCACAACCAATATTCTGCAAAAGGAAGAGAAGGTCTTTGAATAAGAGCTCTGCAAAGACTAACTTGAAGGAAGGAGATTGAGTACAAACAAATTTCATTATAAACCCAGGCACCATTACGAGTGGGACAATAAGTTCCCATGTGAGTGATAATTCCTGTTACTGCACATATTGGAATTGAGTTTTGTATTAAAAATGTCACCCCTGGATATATTTTGGCAGATCAGCCTTGCTCCTTGCACCTTAGCAGGTGATAAATACCCAGTAAATGTGGATTTTGCAGGAAGCACCAAAATCCATTATATGACCCAAAACATGTGATAGGGGATAATTAGCACTCCCAATAAAATATCGAACACATTGGGTGTGATAAAGTCTGCATGTGATAAGGGCCAACTCTCTCAGAGAGCCCTATGGCTGTACCTGAACCCAATATCACAAAAGAGATGACTGAGGCCTATCTCTTTTGAAAGACTGTATAAGGCATTTGGATGCTTTAGTTACAGGAAGGTACAAAAGGGGGTGGTGAAGGACAGAGCATTTGTACCAATCAAACACTCACACCCAGTCAAAAGATCTGGGTTTAAACCATCCCCGTTCTTTAGCCCACTCTGCCACCCCAGTTCAGACCTGGCTATATGCAAATCAGTCTGACCCTGTGCCTCATGGGAACAGTCCAGCCCGAACTGCCAAGCCATGCCTTCCCTGGACCGGAAACAAGCTTCCGAGGACCGGTTTCTGGCATTACAGCCGTCTTCAGCCCGGCTTGCTTGAATCCAGTGGCAAAGTGAGCAAGGGACTCACGTCTGAGCATACCCTGCCACACTTATGTCGGCCAAAGCGGTACAAAAGGGGGTGGTGATGGACGGAGCATCTGAACCAATCGAACACTCACACCCAGTCAAAAGATCTGGGTTTGATCCATCACCGTTCTTTAGCCCACTCTGCCACCCCATATCAGACATGGCTATATGCAAATCAGTCTGACCCTGTGCCTCATGGGAACAGTCCAGCCCAAACTGCCAAGCCATGCCTTCCCTGGAAACAAGCTTCCGAGGACCGGTTTCTGGCATTACAGCCGTCTTCAGCCCGGCTTGCTTGAATCCAGTGGCAAAGTGAGCAAGGGACTCACGTCTGAGCATACCCTGCCACACTTATGGCAGCCAAAGCTGTACAAAAGGGGGTGGTGATGGACGGAGCATCTGAACCAATCAAAAACTCACACCCAGTCAAAAGATCTGGGTTTGATCCATCACCATTCTTTAGCCCACTCTGCCACCCCAGTTCAGACATGACTATATGCAAATCAGTCTGACCCTGTGCCTCATGGGAACAGTCCAGCCCGAACTGCCAAGCCATGCCTTCCCTGGACCGGAAACAAGCTTCCGAGGACCGGTTTCTGGCATTACAGCCGTCTTCAGCCCGGCTTGCTTGAATCCAGTGGCAAAGTGAGCAAGGGACTCACGTCTGAGCATACCCTGCCACACTTATGGCGGCCAAAGCGGTGCTTGGCAGTTCGGGCTGGACTGTTCCCATAAGGCACAGGGTCAGACTGATTTGCATATAGCCATGTCTGAACTGGGGTGGCAGAGTGGGCTAAAGAACGGTGATGGATCAAACCCAGATTTTTTGACTGGGTGTGAGTGTTTGATTGGTTCAGATGCTCCGTCCATCACCACCCCCTTTTGTACCGCTTTGGCCGACATAAGTGTGGCAGGGTATGCTCAGACGTGAGTCCCTTGCTCACTTTGCCACTGGATTCAAGCAAGCCCGGCTGAAGACGACTGTAATGCCAGATACCGGTCCTCGGAAGCTTGTTTCCGGTCCAGGGAAGGCATGGCTTGGCAGTTCGGGCTGGACTGTTCCCATGAGGCACAGGGTCAGACTGATTTGCATATAGCCATGTCTTAACTGGGGTGGCAGAGTGGGCTAAATAACGGTGATGGATCAAACCCAGATCTTTTGACTGGGTGTTAGTGTTTGATTGGTTCAGATGCTCCGTCCATCACCACCCCTTTTGTACCGCTTTGGCCGCCATAAGTGTGGCAGGGTATGCTCAGACGTGAGTCCCTTGCTCACTTTGCCACTGGATTCAAGCAAGCCGGGCTGAAGACGGCTGTAATGCCAGAAACCGGTCCTCGGAAGCTTGTTTCCGGTCCAGGGAAGGCATGGCTTGGCAGTTCGGGCTGGATTGTTCCCATGAGGCACAGGGTCAGACTGATTTGCATATAGCCATGTCTGAACTGGGGTGGTAGAGTGGGCTAAAGAACGGTGATGGATCAAACCCAGATCTTTTGACTGGGTGTGAGTGTTTGATTGGTTCAGATGCTCCGTCCATCACCACCCCCTTTTGTACCGCTTTGGCCGCCATAAGTGTGGCAGGGTATGTCAGACGTGAGTCCCTTGCTCACTTTGCCACTGGATTCAAGCAAGCCGGGCTGAAGATGGCTGTAATTCCAGAAACCGGTCCTGGGAAGCTTGTTTCCGGTCCAGGGAAGGCATGGCTTGGCAGTTTGGGCTGGACTGTTCCCATGAGGCACAGGGTCAGACTGATTTGCATATAGCCATGTCTGAACTGGGGTGGCAGAGTGGACTAAAGAACGGTGATGGATCAAACCCAGATCTTTTGACTGGGTGTGAGTGTTTGATTGGTTCAGATGCTCTGTCCCTCACCACCCCCTTTTGTACCGCTTTGGCCGCCATAAATGTGGCAGGGTATGCTCAGACGTGAGTCCCTTGCTCACTTTGCCACTGGATTCAAGCAAGCCGGGCTGAAGACGGCTGTAATGCCAGAAACCGGTCCTCGGAAGCTTGTTTCCGGTCCAGGGAAGGCATGGCTTGGCAGTTCGGGCTGGACTGTTCCCATGAGGTACAGGATCAGACTGATTTGCATATAGCCATGTCTGAACTGGGGTGGCAGTGTGGGCTAAAGAACGGTGATGGATCAAACCCAGATCTTTTGACTGGGTGTGAGTGTTTGATTGGTTCAGATGCTCTGTCCATCACCACCCCCTTTTGTACCGCTTTGGCCGCCATAAGCGTGGCAGGGTATGCTCAGACGTGAGTCCCTTGCTCAGTTTGCCACTGGATTCAAGCAAGCCGGGCTGAAGACGGCTGTAATGCCAGAAACCGGTCCTCGGAAGCTTGTTTCCATGGCTTGGCAGTTCGGGCTGGACTGTTCCCATGAGGCACAGGGTCAGACTGATTTGCATATAGCAATGTCTGAACTGGGGTGGCAGAGTGGGCTAAAGAACGGTGATGGATCAAACCCAGATCTTTTGACTGGGTGTGAGTGTTTGATTGGTTCAGATGCTCCGTCCATCAGCACCACCCCCTTTTGTACCGTTTTGGCCGCCATAAGTGTGGCAGGGTATGCTCAGACGTGAGTCCATTGCTCACTTTGCCACTGGATTCAAGCAAGCCGGGCTGAAGACGGCTGTAATGCCAGAAACCGGTCCTCGAAAGCTTGTTTCCGGTCCAGGGAAGGCATGGCTTGGCAGTTCGGGCTGGACTGTTCCCATGAGGCACAGGGTCAGACTGATTTGCATATAGCTATGTCTGAACTGGGGTGGCAGAGTGGGCTAAAGAACGCTGATGGATCAAACCTAGATCTTTTGACTGGGTGTGAGTGTTTGATTGGTTCAGATGCTCTGTCCATCACCACCCCCTTTTGTACCGCTTTGGCCGCCATAAGTGTGGCAGGGTATGCTCAGACATGAGTCCCTTGCTCACTTTGCCACTGGATTCAAGCAAGTCTGGCTGAAGACGGCTGTAATGCCAGAAACCGGTCCTCGGAAGCTTGTTTCCGGTCCAGGGAAGGCATGGCTTGGCAGTTCGGGCTGGACTGTTCCCATGAGGCACAGGGTCAGACTGATTTGCATATAGCCATGTCTGAACTGGGGTGGCAGAGTGGGCTAAAGAACGGTGATGGATAAAACCCAGATCTTTTGACTGGGTGTGAGTGTTTGATTGGTTCAGATGCTCCGTCCATCACCACCCCCTTTTGTACCGCTTAGTTACAGGAAGGGCATTGGGGGCTGGCACACATTTGGCATTTCCATTGGAGTCACTTCTGCATATTCTGACAAGACTCTATAGGAGGGGAAAGGCAGCACACAGAATTTGTTGAGTGGATGGTAACAATATGATACTGCTGAGACATCTCAAGGGCATTCTGAACGCATCATAGCAGAAACTGAGTAATGTTCTGCAGAATTGCTCCAAAAAACAGCAGAGCCAGAGCAAAAGCCTTGGGGGTGACTGTCTGACTGAAGAGGTGGGCCCTTCTTAGCCTTTGATGTTAGTGATGAAGCTATAAAGAGTTTGTCTGTAAGTTTCCAACATTTTCAAAGGGTAGGGATTCACAGACCAGGAAGGTTTCCCAGTGAGGGAAGGCATCTAGTGGTGTGTTGAGACTTTAAAAGCCACGCCCATCAGAGAGGTGACAAAAGATGCCGTGGGAAGTTCAATGTTAGGGAACAGCCTTGAAGGTAGCTGCCGAGGTGATTATTAGCTAGTTGGAGTGTGCCATGGAGGTGACAGGAAGAAGGTGGTTTGCTCACTAATTTCACGGATTGTGTAACAGTGTGACTCAGAAAAGGAGAGTAGTACCTCAAGATACAGGACCAATAAATGTTGGCTTAGAACTGCATACTTCCTGCATGAGCCAGGCTCTGGTTAGCCTGTATGTGAGTTGGAGACCATCCCTAAGGGCACTTACTGTAAGAATGCACTTCATGGGCACTAGAAGAACGATTTGAACTGCCGAGGTGAGGTCAGTGGACTTGTTGCAGTCTATTCCATCAAAATAGGAAACTATGATTAATTCTGTGGTTTCCTCATGATCTGAATGTGCTGTTTGTGTTGTCTGTATGACAGTTGAGGTGATAGAAGAATGCGACAATGCTGACCCTTGTATGGCCCTTGTATCTAGCTTGAGCAAAAGCTTATCGTACTGTTGAGAGCCCCAATTGTCCCGCTCACTCACTGTTGATAGGTTAGATAAATGCATACCAGTTAGAAAGAAGAGGGGGGGAAGAAAGGGAGAGAGAGAGAGAGAGATACATGGGTACCCCTGTATCCTTATAAAGAAACCAAACACTCTACAAAGTTTGCTGAACCTATCAAATTCCAAAGTTGATTGCTGCCAAATGGGAAACAGGGAGAGAACCCCAAGGCGCTAAAGAGCATAGACTTTTCGAGTGGAAAGTTTCTGACTAGGAAGAACAAGCATTTAGAAAACTCTGCCTAATTTTCTGCTTAACTCTGATCCAGCTAAGCTCTCCAACAACCCTCAATACTCATCCCACTTAACCCAGGAGCAATTTTATCCTTATTCATCGGTGGGGCTCATAGCACCGCGAGTCACACATTCACACACTGCACTGCCCCTGAATCAGTGAAAAGATGGCGAGCTGCTGACTAGCGGTTTACCTAGAATCTACACTTTATGCATTATATACATGTTAAAATATCACTTTAACCTGTTACGAGGAAAACAATACATCAAGGTACTCCTCTATTTGGTCGATGTACCAACTAGTCGAAGTCAGTTGATGGCGATTAAGACCAGCACAATCACAGTATTCCTATAACTGTTAACATTTAATTCTGTCATAACTTTTATTAAATTAATAAAACAGACTCGAGTTTACATTTTCAATAGTTTATCTATTTCATTTAGGAAAAGAATTTTAGCATATTCTTTAGACAAGCACAAATTTAAGCATTTATTTAGTACAGGTTAAGGAAAAAATAAATTTAGGAAATCATATTACCAATCAGTCATAGGTGAAATGAGTCGCATTAATCAGGTTCACAAGCTGTCTGACTCTCTATTCTCCTCAATGCCTCCCTTCTGACAAAATCTCTGCAATCGATCCTCTTTTCTGCTCCACCAAAGTTAAAGTTCAAAAATATTTCAAAGTCTCTAGCACCATAAAATTATTCAAACCGACAGCATGTCGTGGTGCAAAATAAAATCCATGGTGCCAACCTTTTCTCTCTTTCTCGCAAGCTCTTTTATACCCTTTTTCTCTAACTATCTAACTTAAATTGAAACTTTTAGGTTCCACAGTCACTTCTGATTTGGTCCATTAGAGGGGTGGTGATGATCACCTCATGTACTCCTTGTTCAAACTAGTTTAAATAGTAGCCATGTCACTCTCCAGTGCTTTCTCACAACATCATCTCAAATTTGTGCTTGTCGTTCATTCCTTGTATTATTTTTACATCATTGTATTAGTTCTATTTCCTTTCCCAGGCTTTTAGATGCAGGCATCCTTTGGCACATTTCCTGCTCATAGGCCAAGCTGACCTTGACATCTCTCACTCCGAGCATAGGCCGATCCGTTCACACTTCTCGCGCACAACGCATGCATGGGGGCCATCTTTTTCCGGAGTTTTGCCATTGATTTAGTAAAACAGCCATCTTTCAGACTAGGCCGCGCAGGCCTCAATGGGAACTATTGCAAAAATAAACATAACAGAAATTAGATTTAGAATTTTAGCCCTTCTGTTTACCGCCTACTGTTCTAATTTTCCCTGTTAATGTTACCTAGCAAAAGCATACAAATAAGGGTCATTTTACTCACCATCTGCATTCTCTTTTGCCACGAAAGGACTTTAAACAAAAGCGGAAAAACACACACTTATTTAGTCAAATATATATTATCACAGCTCTACATTAGTATGACTCGTTTATTTTTCCTTAGTATATTATTCTTGCAAACAGCAATTAGTTTCCCCACGTGTAGTGTCGATTCTTACGTGTGTTTTGTTGGTTAGTTTACATGCTTCACTCTGTTAGTACAATTATGGTTATGAGAGATTAACTTTACAAGGGGTATACAAACATTTTTATCCCTCCCCTGCTCCATCAACTTAAAGGAACCAATAGGGCAAAAACAAGAAAGTGAAGGAATGGATAGCCGGGTGCTGAAGTAAACAGGAGTGAAAAGCGGTACAAATAAAATTAATGTTGCCAGGAAGCTCCTCCAGGTTTTTAACAATCTTAATTACTTCTGTTGCCTAAACTGTCCCAGATATGGGTTATCAGCCTATCGCCCACTGCCATGTTTGCCATAGCTTCCTCTGCATAGTACGACCAATTCTTCTAGTATTTGTAAGCACATATGATACATATGGTCTGCCCTGTCTTTCTTCCACACTCTCTGCATGCTCACCCCTGTGATTTTATGATCCCTACCATGAGGGTTTCCACTGCATGCAAGTCCCGAAATTCTGGGGCTAGCAGACATTTGTTCAGCCTCAGATTTAGATTCCTGGCTAAAAAACCAGTCACAAGATGCAGTCCACCTCAGAAATGAAGAAGGAGAGAGTAGAAGCAGGGTGCTTGTGGCATTACAGGGAGAATCATTGTCCCTAGCGCACCGGAAAGTTTTGGGGCCTTAGCAATAAACCATGACTCGCAGTCTGGAGGCATAAGGGTTGCTAGAGATGCAGGGTGCCAGGAATTTTCTGCATGCCCCTAAGGAGAGGCATTTGGTAACAATTTCTTTGTTTTTTCATAGGTCCACAGCCTCTCAGTGGAGAGACAGGACAGTGTCCCAGCCGTGTTCCCTTTTGAAGATGGCACCAAGGGCATTGTGCTGGCTGATCTCTGATTTGAGGAAGGTGGCACTCTTAACACAACCACTGTTGTTGTGGGCCTCAGCCTGTTTGCCGAAAGTGGCTTGTCAGACCTAGTGACTGGTCTGTGTCCCTGCTACAGTGACACTGCAGGTCACACCATTGGTACAGTGGTAGACCTCAGCTTGTTTACTAAGGTGGTGACACTAAGTAGTGCCTTTTCACTGGAGGGCCAGGACTTTGGTATAGGGGTGATCCTTTCTGTACCTTAGAGGATGTGTTACCTTACCTCCTTTTTTGGAGAGATTAGCCTGCCTTTCACCACTGGTGCCGTGAAGGGCCTCAGCATGTGGTGGAGGTCGAGGAATGCACGCCTTTGACAGTGTGCAGCGGTGGTTGGCTGCCCATGGTGGTTTGAGCAAAAAAGAACAGCTGGATGTGGCATAAACAAATCATAGAAATTAACGGAAATTACAAGGTTAAAGTGAACTTATTGTTAGATTTGGTTATAACACCTTAACATATGTGTTTAAAAAAAAAACTCAGAAATTCACTTAAAAACCTCAGTCAAGTTATGGTGCTGAATTAAAACCAAAACAACCACAGACATTTGCAATCCATAAACTCATAAGGCAGCCTTACAAATCATAACCCGCTCACCAAATGCAAGTTAGTTAGTGTTAGAGCAGCGGAGAAATAGAGTAGAAACTGAAAAGGGAGTCACTAATGTTCAAAGCATATGCACCATTGATCGCAGAACTGATGAAACATAAGGAACCAGAACTGAAGAAAATAATGACTATATATGCCGTGCTTAATATGTGCAGGTGTTTACAGGTACTGGCCACTAATTTCATTCTTTTAATCAGCATGCACTTTGGGCTTAAGGAGAGTGGGAGAGAAAGTGGAGAGAGATCAGAGTGAGATCAGTGAGGGAGAAGAAAAGGATAAACAGATAATGGATGGATGGAAAGAGAGAGATGCACAGAGTAAGGAAGTAGGGCTGGTTTGAGCAGTTTGCGAGGTTGCTTTTGGTCCCCATTCCAACCCTGAGGTGTGTGCTTTTGTACGCAGTGGCGGCTCCCATGTACCGAGGGCAATGAGGTGGGGGGAACGTAAAAACATAAAACATTTACCTTGAAGTGCCACGCAACGACCTTCCACCGTCGTCTGTATTCTAGGCAGGCTCCGGGACCCAGGAAACTGCAGTAACCAATCCTGGCACTGCTTTCACCAGCATGAGAGCAGCGCAAGTATTGGTTGGAGCAGCCTCACTCAGCGCTCCCAAGAGCATTGTAGGCTTGTGCTTTCTCTAACCCGGCTGTCTAAGACAGCCGAGTTAGATAACTGTAAAATGTGCATGTCTGGCTGGCCTTCCCAAGATGGCCGCCCAAAGAGTCATGCACACTTTAAAGCATACAGCTCCCTGCTGCTGCCACTCTGCAGCACTGGCCCGCCCCCTCCTGTCACTCAGTTCAAGACGGGTCGGTTGCTGAAAAATAAAATGGTTATAACTAAACTTTATATTATTTTATTTTTCATCTTTGGCCTGTGGGGCGCTCAGAGGAGCCGCCCCTGCTTGAGAGAGAGAGAGAGAGAGAGAGAGAGTGTGTGTGCACGTGTGTGTGTAATAACACTACTGTGAAGTAGTGCACGTTTTTCTTAATTATACCAAGATAAACATTTAATAGAAATATCAATCTCTTTTCAACTTTCTGTGTCTATATACTACCTTATCATGCGCTGTAAAAGCACCAGAAACGATTACATACAGTTTTAAAGGACAAAATCAAGGAAACTTTAAGGTAAGAAAAACAAAATCAAGTGATGTGCCCTTAGGCCTAATGCAGGATATTCGATGTTGAAAAGGTCATGCTGAACGGCAGTTTATGTAAACCAATGCAGACACCCATGCTGCCTTTCCAAGAAATTTCCTAGCGATAAATCCAAATGAAATTTATTTGACAGCAAAGAGATTAACCCGAGCATTAAAATAGCTGTGGCCTGCAGCTTGTCACTTGGAACATAACAATGGCACATATCTTTTACTTGCTGTTGCACAAATAGAATCATTTTAGACAACCTGCTTTGTAAACATCAAGCACAGTAAGGTGCTTCTTGCCAGCATGCATCTTTACATTCTTTGTTCCTAGGAGCTGCCAGAGTAGTTTAAAATGTTCAGGTACTCTGACAGATAGGTACCTAACAGTGTTCTGCTTGCTCTAGGACCCGCTTTGCAGAAAGCGGTAACAGTAAATCCCCCTCCCCAAAGACTGTGAATTTACTAGCACTCCGTGCAGGGTGATATATGCCGATCTGGGGCCTGATTCAAAAAGATAAACGTACACTTTTGTGTAAGTTTACATTTGTTTTGGTATTCACAAACAAGGAATTAAATAGTAAGTTTACGATTGCGGAGACGCTGCAGACGGGGCGGAGAACTCCGTACATTATAAGATAGGATATTATGTGCGGAGTCCGCCTCGACTGTGAGTCTCCACAGCCATAAACTTACTATTAAAATACCAAAACAAACAAAAGTTTAAGTTTGCCTTTGTGAATCAGGCCCGTAGTGTTCTGTAAATGACTGATATCTGAAAGAAACAGGTTAGTGTTAGATTCCTTACCTTAGAATATTCCCAGGTGTCAGACTGGATCCCGAAAATTTTGCGTAGCAGTACCACCACGCGTCTGTAGGCGTCGTCTGCGGCTCCGCGTCCGTCGTCGCCGTCCTGATCGCCGGGATGACGTCGTCCGCGTACTTAGATGCCGCCCTCGCGCGCTGACGTCAGTTCTTCTTTTTTCCGCGCCAGCAAGCGCAGATCCGGGAAGAGCAGTACTCCTAGTCATTTTTTGACTACGTTTTTTGATCTATTTTGGATCACTTCTCGTGTCGACCTTCGACTCGCGGTGCCGATAGGGATGCCTGGCTTTAAGCCCTGCGACGACTGTCCCCGCCTGATGTCGGTGACCGACCCCCACCGTCGGTGCCTTTACTGTCTCAGGGCCGACCATGATGACAAGTCGTGCCCCAACTGCCAGGCCTTGACCTCGAAGGCTAGACGGGAGCGGTCCCGTAAGCAGCTCGAGCTCCGGCAGTCGGCCCGCTCCGCTCGAGGTCCCGGTCTAGGAGGCGATCGTGGGGCCCCAGTCATCGCCGCTCGACGAGCCACCACCACTTGTCGGGCTCGAAGTCCTCAGGTAAGTCGAGGCACTCTAAAAACAAGTCAAAGAGGCGTCATCGCTCTTCTGACTCCCCCCGACGCTCACTTGATGCAGCAGGGGGCCGCAAGCACCGCGTCCAGCTCCATACCCGCCGGTCCCTGGGCTGCATGCGACGTCGGAGGAGATCAGCGCGTTGCTCACGGCCATGAGGGCCCGCTTTCCTCCGTCGGACCCTGCTGAGGCACCTTCGGGCCCGTGGGTCCGTCTGGGAGCCCTATCAAGCCAGTTGAGCCAAGACTGGGCAGACGAGCTGGGGGAGGCCAGTGGTCTGGACACTTCGCCCGACACTGGATTCGTCTCCCCTCCTACCGTGGCTACGGAGGAGGGGGCTGCTTACAGCGTGGTGTTGACTAGGGCAGCCAAGGCCTTGGCTCTTGAGCTCCCTGTCGCGGCCGTGAGGACTAGCCTCCTCACTGAGGTGCTCCAACCGCAGGCATGCTCCTTGGAGCCTCTCCTGCCGTTCAACGAAGCCCTCACTGACGTTCTGCTGGGCACCTGGTCCAAGCCCTCTACAGCCCCCCCTGTAGATCGGAACATCGCCCAGCTCCGGGCAACCCCAGCTTCCTGTCCGTTCACCCCACCCCCGAGAGCCTGGTGATCCAGGCCTCTACCTCCCAGACCGCATTCCCGACCGCTCCCCCGGATCGGGAATCCAAAAGGTACAACCAGTTTTGCAAGAAACTGTTCTCCTCCCTAAGTTTGGGGCTGCGGTCTGTCAACACCGCCTGCCTTTTGGGCCGTTACACCCACCCTCTGTGGGATATGCTTACCCAAGCCCTAGCAGAAGGGCGGTACGCAGCACGCTATTCCATTTGGTGTGGACTCGATACCACGGACTCGCTGGGTAGGGCGATTGCAACAACGGTGGCGGTTCGCCGCCTCGCCTGGCTGAGATCCGCCAACTTTTCAGGGGATGTCCAGGCAACACTCATGGACATGCCCTTTGATGGCCGTCGCCTCTTTGGCGACAAGGCGGACAGTGCACTGGAGCGTTTCAAGGACTCCAGTGCTACGGCCAAGTCCTTGGGCCTGGGCCAACGCCAGCAAACTTCCGCCTCTCGCTCCTTTCGTGGCCAAGGAAGGGGCGCCCCCACACGTCCAGCCAGCCACAGGTCGCAGACTCAGGGTCAATGCTGTCGCGGACGTGGCTACTGCCGTGTCGGTACCGGGGGACATCGGCAGGGTCAGCCAACACCCGCCCCTGCAGCATCTGCCTCTAAGCCTTCCCAGTCCGGCATTTCAGGCCCATTCCTGGCCAGTGGGGGGCAGGGTCTGCCATCACCTCCCCCACTGGCGTACCATCACGTCAGACAGGTGGGTGCTGCAAATCGTCCGAAGGGGCTACTCCCTCATCTTCAAGACGATCCCTCCAGCCATGCCACCGCAGTACCACCGCATGTCGGGGGATCACTTGCAACTTCTGCAGGAGGAAGTTACGGCCCTCTTGGTCAAGGGGGCCATCAAGCACGTTCCTGGGCCAGAAGTAGGACGTGGTTGCTATTCCCACTACTTTCTGGTACCCAAGAAAGGCAAAGGAGGCCTACGCCGTATCTTGGACCTACGGAGCGTCAACGGCTTCCTCCGCAAGGAGAAGTTCAAGATGCTGACTTTGGCTCAGGTCCTAGTTGCCCTGGACCCAGAAGACTGGATGGTAGCGTTGAACTTGCAGGACGCATATTTTCATATCCCCGTCCTGCTGGCCCACCGGCGTTACCTGCGGTTCACGGTAGGCCACAAGCACTTTCAGTTTACGGTGCTCCCCTTCGGCCTTACCAGCGCCCCACGGGTGTTCGCGAAAGTGATGGCGGTGGTTGCAGCTCATCTGCACACATTAGGGGTTTCAGTCTTCCCCTATCTCGACGATTGGTTGTTGAAGGCGGGCTTGCCCCAAATAGTCATCTCCCACCTCCAGACTACGGCCGACCTCCTACATCAGCTGAGGTTCTCCATCAACGTGCCGAAGTCGCACCTGTGCCCCTCTCAGACGCTCCTCTTCATCGGCGCGGTTCTGGACTCGGCGCGGTTTCGGGTTTATCCTCCCGAGCAGCGGGTTTGGGATATTCAGGCTCTGATTCCGATCTTTCAGCCTTTATCCCGAGTCTCGGTCAGGTTGCGCTGCAGCTCCTGGGGCTGATGGCCTCCTGCATCCTACTGGTGCATCACGCCAGGTGGTGGATGTGGGCTCTGCAGTGGGACCTGAAGTTTCAGTGGGCCCATCATCAGGGCAACCTGTCCGACCATGTCCTGATCTCAGAGGGCACTGCGAGACAGCTGCAGTGGTGGCTCACGAGCCGCGATTGGGTCAGCGGCAGATCTCTCATCCTTCCCCAACCGGAGCATGTAGTGGTGACAGATGCGTCCCTCCTGGGATGGGGGGCCACATGGGAGAGAGGGAGATTAGAGGCCTCTGGTCTCCGGCGGAGTCCCGGCTCCATATTAAACTTCTGGAGCTGCGGGCGATGCGTCTTGCACTGAAGGCATTCCTTCCCGCTGTCCGGGGAAGTGCAGTGCAGGTGTTCACAGACAACACTTTCGAAAAAGGGGAGAGTTTTCCCTATTAAACCCAGAAAGGACCGGGAACTTGAACTACAAAAAAAGGAAATTCCTTTCTGAGTGTTGAGATTCTAGATTAACAATAACATTTCTTTTGGTTCATTTGATCAACAGTTTCCCCCAAGAAGTTTTTCTAATCAAAACATAACATTTAAATGTATCTAGATTTTTATTTTACAAAACAAATTCTTACATATAGTTACATACACAATACAAAAAGATTTTTAATTTAAAATACAGTAAAAATAGAATCACGTAGGGTTTTTATCCCTCAAACATGCATTTTACATGAATCCATTCAATTTGTTATTGCAACTCATCCTGTCAAGATACATAAAACAATCAATTGCTACAATGAAATAAGCTTGTCGACGCGTTTTGGTGCTTTTCTGTTTGGAACACCTTCCTCAGGACTATTTTAAAACATCTTCTTATATTTAAAATATGGTATTCATAATTAAACGCCACGTTTGCTCCAGGAGTTGTAGTGAGTTTTAGTGACTCCTCATCCCCGCTATTTCATCAGAGGACTTTTATTTTGTCAGGAAGCCTTTCAAACCATTGGCTTGGTTTTGTCCAGCATATAAGGAGAGTATCTTCCTACGGCCCGAGCGCGAGTTCTTGTTAGAGACGCTGGTGACTGCCTCAAATTTTGAAAAAAGAGGAGGGATCCGTGCTTAAACCCATGAGGAATAAAGAACCACGCCAAATCTGATTAAATTAGGAAGAGGGCCCATTCCACTCGGGCCACGGCGGCTACAACTGCCCTGGGTCGGGGAGTTCCATTGCAGGACATCTGTCAAGCAGCTACGTGGGCCGCGCTGCACACATTTGCTAGACACTACTGCCTGGACAGCCAAGTCCGGAGAGATGGCTTTTTCCGCCGTTCCCTTCTCCAGGACTTTCTGGTGTGATCTTGGTTCGCAGACCCACCACCGGGGTTGGTATTGCTGGGGTATCTATTCTAAGGTAAGGAATCTAACACTAACATGTTTCTTTCAGATGCACAAGTTACTTACCTTCGGTAACGATATATCTGTAAGAAACAGTAGTTAGTGTTAGATTCCTTACCGCCCCACCCGTCCTCCCCGTTCTGCAAGCCGATGTCTAGGGTTAAGGTATTTCCCTTTGAGGGCCCTAGTTTCATGGCACCAGTGTCGGTCTCTGGCATGGCTCTGTGTTCCTGGCGCGGAAAGCTATGTACAAGGACTGACGTCAGCGCGCGCAAGGGCGGTGTCTAAGTACTCCGACGACGTCATCCCGGTGATCACGACGCCGACGACGGACGCGGAGCCACAGACGACGCCTACCAGCGCGCAGGGGTACTGCTATGCAAAACTTTCCGGATCCAGTCTGACGCCTGGGGATATTCTAAGGTAAGGAATCTAACACTAACAACTGTTTCCTACAGATATAGTGTTACCAAAGGTAAGTAACTTGTGTATTTATCTCACTAACAAAGATTCCACTGCCTGTGCTGTCTGTTCTGCCAATCTGCAGTGGGAAGTGCACATGAAACAGCGGCGGACTAGCTGCACAGTCTGAAGTGGCTGGTCCAGCTTGATGTCTGTCACAAATACCTTTCAAAAAGACTGCCAAAAAATAGAGTCCTGAACTTTCACAGAAACAGAATTATATGGTCCTTTACGTGCTGGCAAAACTCATGAAACATGTTAGGGAGAATGCATACACATTCAGTAGTTTCTAGTGTTCACAATTCTCAGACAATTGGTTAATTAAGCCACTTTAAAGAAAAAATTTGTACCTCCATGATGGATAACTCAAAGGGGTGTAAGCCCACTCATATAATAAACACAATCCTTGTTAGCGTGAATCTCATAAGTCACTAAATAAACCTGTGTTTACCCCTCTGGTAGCTTGTCACAAAAGCAGTCAGGGTTACTAAGAGGCACTGTGTGAAAGATGTATGCAGCATTCAAATAGTAATAAAGTGATAACACAACACAAGAAAAATCCCAAACCAATTTAGAACAACTAAGTGAATCTTAACAAATAAAACAACATAAAAATGACAAAAATTCAATCAATAGAACTAGTGCTATGAGTTTTTAAAGTTTTAAATGAAAATAGCACCAGGAAGCATAACGCGCCACAAACGGTTATCTGGTCACACAGGACCTGGGAACCCAATGTAGCATGGCATGGTTAGTACAGCTGAAGAGTTACCTTCTCAAGACGTGTGTGAAGTGGGCCATTCACGTTGGCGGGGACTGTAAGGAGGAGGCTGTCTGTGCAAGGATCAGGTCGAATGTTATGGATGGTCACTGTTGTAGCATGAGGAGCCGGTCTTTACTGAAGATTTGCATCAGTGGTCGACATGGCCTGTTGCTGTTGGCGGGAACAGTAGGTCTCACTGAAGCTTTGCATTAGCGGTCATCGTGGATGGTCGCTGTCAGCACAAAGAGCAGGTCCAGCGGGAGCTCCGCATTGGTGGACATCTTAGGCTGCTGCTTCTCGCTGCAAAGAGTTCACTTCAGGGTCACGAGGGGCATAAAGTTCTACATCGTCACCTTTTCTTCAGGAGTTTACTCTGATGCCAGCCAAGGGTCCACGATCTGGGGTTCATCTCTTGGGAATCAGGACTCACTTCAGCAGAGGCTGGCAGGAGGGCTCAAGTAGGTCTAGGCAGGTTCAGTTGGTGCTGGTCAGCTGGGTAGTTGCAAGGGGAAGCTTGTTGTGTCCCTGTAACTCAAACAGGAGGTCAGCCAACTGGCCCTTGGAGTCAGTCTGGAGAGCCTGGGTTCAAGGTAAGCAGGTCCAATTATCCCTCTTCAGACAGCTGGGCAGTCCTACTTCTGAATCTTCCACAGATCCAAAGTATTCTGATGAGCGTATCGGAAGGTCAATTTTTATACCTGGTGGCAGCCTTTGTGTGGGCAGTAAAGATCAAACCTGGTTCTGGTCAGTTCTTCCCCTTTCCCTGGTCCTGAGTCCAAACTGTCTAGGATGATAAAGGCAAGGGCAGGCCTGGTGCAGGTTCTTTTCTATGTGGTGCAAGCAGGGTCCTTTAAGTTTAATCAGGGCAGGGTACAGCTCCTTACAATGCACCCTGTCAGGAATAGCTTTTCTCCTCACTCATAGGCCATTTTTGTTCCCATGTCTAGAAGGAATGCACAAAACATCACAGGAAAGCCATTCACTGTCATGTGATACTGGACACAGCCAGGAAGGTACATTTGGATTAGGGCAAATTAATGCTAACTTTCTAAAAGTGGAATTTTCAGAATAGTAACTTAGAATCCGACTTTACCAATAAAGAGGATTTTAAATTCTAATTAATTTGAGTGCAAACAGTATATCGCTATCTGGTCCCAAAATGAAGTTAGCGCGTATTAATTGTAATAAGGTAATCCAGTATTAGGCTATGGGAAAGATATCCTTACAACAATAGATAATGATTTTTGGAGTTTTTCCCTGTCAGGACATGTCAAACCTAAACCCACTTCCCCTACCTTTTAAATACCACGCACCCTACCCTATGAGCCTTTAAGGTATACCTTAAGGGTGACTTATAAGTAATAAAAAGCATTGGGCTTACTTTAAAGGATGGTTGTATGGTAATATGAAGCATTCCAAGTAAATAGCATGGAAATGTTTATGTATTTGTGTGAAAGCAAAGAACGGTAGAATAATATTGGTGTAGGTTAAAAGGTCAGGTGACAGTTGCACCTTCAAGCCAGACCTAAACAACCATGTAGTTTAATGACTGCCCTCCTTCCATCTGTACTGCTGTCGGAGAAAAACACCATAAACTATCACGTTTAATAACTTTAGAATGCCATGTGTGGTCCCCTGTACGTTCATGGTTAGGCAGCTGGATAAATAAACCAAATTATCACAGCTGTGTGGAGGGCAAGCACTTTTTGTGGAGGCACAGAACTTCTGCCCAATCAAACCAGGTACTCCACGCTCCCAACATGTGGACAAAGCCAAGCGTCTCTCTATTGATGGTCACACAATTGTCTGGCGGCAGCTGCTCTGTCAAGCCAAACCATAAAAAGGAGGTCTGAGGCCTGCAAAAAGGTTTATTTTTGCCAGGTCGAAATGGTGGTTCAGAACTGCACTACAGGCTGTAGTGGCAGGCTTGAGACACAATGAGTGCTGCAGCCCACTAGTGCCATTTAATTTACAGGCCATGGGTATATGTAGTACAATATAAGAACTTACAAGTAATCGAATGTACCAATCATGTGTAGCCTAATTTAACATGTTTTAAATAGAGAATACAAGTACTTTACCTCTGGTTAGCAGGGAAACAGTGGGCAGAGCCCCAAAAGCCAACAAAAACAGGTTCAAGAAAGGAAGGCAGAGGAATTCCAAAAATCTGGAGTGACCTTTCAGAAAGGTCCAATACCCCATATCTGAAAAAGCACATGGTGCTTAACACTTTCCATGCTCATGACGAGCTCAGCTCGTCATGAGGCACGGTTGAGCTGAGCTCGTCATGACCGTTGGAACGTTCACATGCGGGGATAATTTCCCCGCTGTGCTGAACGCTCCAAAACGGGTGTGGTCGTGACGAGCTCTGCTCGTCATGAGTGCAGCTCCACTGTGCCTCATGATGAGCCGAGCTCGTCACAAGCACAGTGGCGCCACGCGCGGCTCCACTGCCCCCCGCACAGCAGGTGAAAATGCCCCCCAGCGAAGGGGCTAATAGGTATATTGGGGGAACCAAAAATTAATGAAGAGGCTGTCTGAAACCGTATCAATATGCTGTATGCAAAAATGCTACAAGATTATACAACATCTTACTATTATGGGTTTCAGGTATATTCCAATGATTGCTCAGGTCTGAAACGACCTATTATAGCTTCTAAATAAGAGCAGTGTAACATACATTTAATTCAGTTCTGCTTCAGTTGCCTGCCTTTGTCTTAGACACACATTCCAAAGCAAAGCACAGGAAAACTGGCACTTAACCGAGAAGATATATTCTATGTAAACACCATGTTGTGTTTATAATATCCCTCCAACACGAGGACCCGGCTGGAACCTCGTCCTAACAGTAAAACACATTGATAATCATTCTAAACTTTGTTGAAAGCCAGACCAATACTTAATACGTGGTTAGCCATTAATTATGAGGGTCTGTTTACAACAGTTCTGTGAATGATGTGAAAGTTAGCAACTGCTGTTTGGATACGTAGGTATACAAAACCCTGTCAAATTAATAAAATATTGGTAGGAGCACAAACCTATTATTCACGCTTTTACTCCATGTTTAGGACTGGAAGACGTTGGCTACATGCATGCACTCAAAACATTTGGCCTTCCTTGATGAATGATTGTAAAACTGGCATTTGATAGTGCAGATTGTTTCTCCCCTTGGATCAGCTAGTCTTGTATTTAATCTGAAAGGAGATAGGCTAGCAGGACATATTCAGCCATGCACAGTCACGGTCAGCAGGCGGGGTTAATGTGTACAGGCAGAGCTCCCGCATTCTGGGGCCACGGGCGTAGCTTTAGGGTGGGGGGGGTGTGGGGGGGGGGGTTATACCCCCCCAAGAAATGCATTTTCTGGTGCTTTCAGTTGGACAGTGTGAGGTGCCAGTCTGATTTCACCAGTAATTTTTTACCTTCTCACAATCTCCCTTTCCACTGTCCCTTAGGCCCCTCATTTTATGCTAGCTTGATTGTCGGAAAATCTGAAGCCGCGCCTCCCCCCCCCCCCCCCAGTCAGGGCCGGCCTAAGGCATGTGCAAGCTATGCACCTGCACAGGGCCGCCAAACCCCAGGGGCCGCCACGCCAATATATATCCTTAGATACGTATTTGCGTGGCGGCTCCTGGCAGGGATTTGGCGGCCTCGGCCCCCTACCTACACTCCCTGCTCAGGGCCTCCGTGAGCCTAGAGCCGGCCCTGCCCCAGTCTTACTGACCAATCAATGATTGATGCGCCAAAAGATAACTGTCAGGGCACAGATAACAAGGTGTGACATTCACCTTTTTTGCATTCTTCGACTCATAGTAAACAGAAGTGACTATGAACACTTTATGGGATGTCATCATAAAAAGCCAGGGCTGGCCCACCCCATAGGCCTTTCCAAACAGATAACAGCGGAACTAGCTAGCAAACTAAAGGCACCTCGTGTCCTCATTGTGGAAATTACCAAGTATAACTCTTCTCCAAATTCATGGAAGGACACAGTTTTACCTACCTCTACAAAGGAGGAAAGCTACAATTGAGTCCCATGCCCCATTCAGGACAGAACAGCTTGTATTTGTTTAAGACAAGTATACATTGCCATCATATATATTAGTAAATCCTGACATGGTTTCCACTGTGGAGGCGAGGTACAGGACATGCATAGAAGAAAAAGTTAGTGAAGTGATGCCCTGTGCAGTGTGGAAGCAGTTGAATGCAAACAAGGACAAGACTTTTAGTAATAAAGTCCTCTATGGCCGCTGCTGGATCCCGCAGCACTGGTTGGTCATGTTGCACCCCCATGTCCAGCTCCCTCTACATATGTTTTTCGTTTCATAGGAACCACCCATAATAGCCAGTGGTTGAAACTCATAGCCCCCAGGAAGCAGGTGAAACACATAGCCAGGCCGTGGTTGCTGACACTCAGCATTGTGGCCTATGGGGAAGTGGTGTGTGCACCGATGTCATGCTTGCATTGGGGACATTGGCCTTGGTGCACTTGGGCTCACCATCAGCTTGACCTGAACATTCACGATGGCAGCTGTTCCATGCAGAGCATCTGAGTACCTGTCCTACGTGTTCTTCTATCTCAGCACTTGTGTGCGTAGACAATGGGTAGTATGGTTGTGGGCTTGCCTCAAAACATTTAAGTTTGTACACAACCACCTGCCACAGCAAAACGTGCATGACCGTTGTTCCACCCATCTCATCTCAGATTGTTGTTAATTGTGAGTAGTGCGGCATTCTGTTGGCTTGTATGTGGCAGCTTACCACTACCAAGGAATGTCGCAGACAT
This sequence comes from Lissotriton helveticus, assembly GCF_964261635.1. Taxonomy (NCBI): domain Eukaryota; kingdom Metazoa; phylum Chordata; class Amphibia; order Caudata; family Salamandridae; genus Lissotriton; species Lissotriton helveticus. The sequence continues at coordinate 368,297,294 of NC_136060.1, read as the reverse complement.
GTTGACATTCATAACACAGTTTTAATGTGATGCTACATCACGGGTGGTTGCTGGCAGTACAACTGGCTATGTGTTTATTGTCAGTGTGGTGGATCATCAGTGAGGACTGAGCCATCCAGGGCTGATGGGACAGAGGCACAGAGGTTGATAGGAAGGCGCTCATTTAGTCAAAACCTGTTTATCAGCTATTGGGGGTGCCAAATGCTTTTTGGCTGAATGTACTATTGCTTAATTATGTGGTGGCACCAGTTGCTGCCAGATTTTGAAAGTTGCATCTATACTTGTACCTTTGCTTGTTTGAGTTATAATATGACATTTGTGGAAACAAAAGAGAAGGTGTTAAGCTGATAACCCTAATTTTGAAGGATGATGGACCCATTTAAAGCAGCTCAGCTTTATGCAGTGGGTTCTTTTTTAAACATTTGCTTTCTTTAATTTTAGGGAACAGCTGCACCACAGCCGGGAGTCTCTCATACAACAGCTACATCAGGTAAGATCCATGTTTTAGTGCATCTACTCTGCCATTTTATGTAGTGGTAAAATATGTAAGATCGTTCATGCTACTTCAAAATTTTAAATTCGTTTTGCTAGTTAATCCTCAGTATGGGGTCTACAAAGGTATTGACCCATGCAGAAGGTGATCAAAGCCAGGATGTGGCAAACATCTGCTTGAAATGTGTTTCTGTTCACATTTTGGGGTGTAGTCTCAATGCATGTCAGGGTAGGTAAAGTAGTACCCTTTTATGTACCCTTCGTGGCCTTTGTGAATTGGCAACAAAATAACTGAATTGTTAATAAAATAGGAATATTCAGGTCATATTCATATATAGTTAGTACAAATAGGAAGAACTGCACCTCCTTTACTAATAGGGAGTTGGAAGTTTGGGGCCCAGTCACAAACCCATAGAAAGTACTTAAAAGAGTATTCCAGTAGTACTACTTACCACACTCATGCTCATTTGCATTGACTCTATAATGAGCACAGCAAGAAATTCCACAATTTTGAACCATCAATGGAAAGTGCTGGTAAACTAGCGAAGCAATTCAGGACTGGTTCGTAATGTTTTAGTGCCACAAAGTTCAAGTGTCTAAAAATGACCCACTTTGGGCATAAATATAAGATAGTGATCTTGTAGATGAAGACTAAAAACTCATATTATTTGCACATATGATATTTATGTTTAGGGTTAGGAATGGAAATATGGACGTTCCCAAGAAAGGGGAAAGAAACGTTGGGAACACCTATAAAATTCCTACATTTGTTATATACATATATCAATGGTTTTCACATCACGTTCAGCTCAAAATGTTAATGTGAAAAAAACTGAGGAACTAAGCAAACTGGATGTGAAAAATCACAAAAACTTCAATTTTGTTCTCGGGATGTGGTGGGAGAAAAGAATTTAAGGTGCTGAAAGAAAAAATCTTCTGGTTTAGGGATTGGTCTGTAGATGTGCTCTTCCATTTTTCTTGATAGCCATTTGTTGACCGAGGATTTTATATAAAAATGAAAAAAATTATTAAAAAAAAAATCATGGGCGTAAGCACAGGGACATAAGAATATTCTTCTTTGTAAATGAGGTTCCTGTGTGTATCGCAGGAGTATCGAGAAGGCAAAGAGAGGTAGTAGGCACAGAGGGTCATTTAGATACTACTGGTAGGCGAGCAACCAGCCTCCCACATCAGCCACTCACTGTTTTGTGCTTCGCTGGTGAGGACCACCCCTCTAATGAGCAATTCTCATGTTCCTGGTGGAAATCTCCATTATGAAAGTGAATTAGCAGGTAGGGAGGATACGCGTTCATCACTGCTAATGTCGAGGAGGCTGCAATATTCTTGTCAGTCAGCTCGGAATTTAATTTCCTTTTTCAGAAACAAACTACTACAGAAGGGGTTCATTATTGAAAAAGAAAACCCAATTGTGGCCCAGTGCACAGACGCCATTGACAGTTGTCTCTTCCGGGGTCCACCATGGGTCCCATGTCCAACTCGGACAGGGAAAATGAATGAGAGTCGCCTGCCTCGGTAGGACTCGGTGCTGGTAGCTGTGACCTGGTGAACAAGCGGCAGATGAGCTGTTAGGTCAAGTCTTTCCACTGGTGAATCCAGTTGTAGCTCTGCCTCCCAAATGCAATGCTTGAGACTTCACAATATCTGTGCCAATAAGTAGCAACACCTCAAATCACAACAGAATGAAATAACAACACATGCTCAAACCATTAAATAATAATCCCTTCATAGTGTTCCTAGTATTAAGGATACCATGAGCTATAATCTCATCAGTAATATTTAGGACATGTGTAATTGTGTCTGTCACATCGATGCTGAGATCATGAGTGTTGCCTTTGGTGTGCGAGTTGTGTTTTGCATAGCTGTTGTGCGAGTTATGGTTTAGCCTACCTAGCACTAAGAAACCCCTTCAGGTCAAAAAGCGCTGCATAGGAGCTGAACCTGCAATTCTTAACAGATGTCCAACACTGCTTCTTACATTTCATAAAATTTGCATGTGGGGTCAGGCTTTTGTGCTTAAAGCTGCAAGACCCTACGCATCTCCTTCTAGATCTCCAGCCAGAAACAAACTATCAGCTATCAGTCGAAGCAATGGCTTCTCCAGATCTTCAGCCAGAAACAAACTAATCCTGTGGTCTTGTGCTATCAGTCGAAGCAATGGCTTCTCCAGATCTTCAGCCAGAAACAAACTAATCCTGTGGTCTTGTGCTATCAGTCGAAGCAATGGCTTCTCCAGATCTTCAGCCAGAAACAAACTAATCCTGTGGTCTTGTGCTATCAGTCGAAGCAATGACTTAGCTTACAGCTGCTCCATCTCATAAAACTTTTCCCTTCTGGGTGCAATCAGTTTAGGTTTAACTATGGTCTGTTAGCAACAAGCATGTGCGTTATAATATAAACAAATACATAAAGTATAAGCAGAATGTATAAGCCTGCCTCATAGAGTTATTTGCATTTTCCGAATGTAATAGGCACTATGGCTTGAAATGCCCTTAGCTCTGAACTAGACACTGAATGCAGGTTTGCTGTTGCTTCCAGCAGCTGTGGTTTCTCTATAGGGGCGCAGGGGCATTGACCTGCTACCTGTGAGCCATTACATCCCTCAAATACATACCTTTCTTCCCAGGCAAAGCATTCTGCCCTCCTACTGGGTGTAATTTATTGCAACCACCAGGTGGGGCTTTGTATCTAAACTGCATGTCAGGCTGGCCCGTATGTTGCTTGCGGCCAGCCTGACATGCATAATTCAGGCTTCCCCAGTCATTGCTATGGGGGGGTAGGGGGCTGGGAAGCAAAGACAGCTGCACAAGTCTCCGATGGAGGGCGGGCCATGCTCACCTGCCCCCACCAATATTCACGCTCCTGTTATGCTGTTTACTGTGATAAACAGCATGAGAGCAGTGATTTCATTGGCCAAGATGGGTGACTTCATGCCCGGCATGCTCCGTACTTCAGTGTGAGCAGTGCAGGTGGATTGGGAGGTTCCCTACGACCTCTACATGCCGAACAGTGCTCCCGGCACAACCACCAACCTTGCAGGAACGCCGGCACTGACCGTGCCGCCACCCAATGCCTGACAGAGAGCTCAGAGTGAGATGCGCTCTCAAACCTCAGGTAGCCGCTCCGGGGCAAAGACTCTTGCCGCCTGCAATGGAGACCCTGGGTCCAGCAGTTGGGTGGCCTCCATATTGCAGCTTTCCACCTCAAGGGAGCCCCCTCCAGAGCCCTGCCGGACTAAGAGGACATCGCCATTGGTGGTGGATCTGAAAGCCCAGCTTTGAACAAGCCAGCTTCAGATAAGTTCTCTTTTCTAACTCACCCCTGCCCCCCTTTCTCTTCCCCCTGGCTCACCCTACTGCTCCGCCCGCTGCGCTCCCCCCTGTGCCTCCTACACTAATCCCATCAATTTCTGTTTGTTTTGGCCGCCACTGGCTTCCGGTTCTTATCCGGTATCCCCATTCCATCACACTATGTTCTAGCTGTAAATTTTGTATTTCTTTGTGAACATTTTGCCCAAAAGATCATAACACAATCTTCGAATAGCGCTTTGTGTAGACATGATCTTCAATTAATGCTGTGCTTCAAAGTGGACCGAAAAGGAACTTCCTTACACAAAATGTAAAGCACACACAGGGACTGAATCATCAAGGCACTGAGCATGGGATTTAGTGCTCTTGTAGCACTAATTTACGCACTCATAAGTGTCTTTGTGAATGGGCCATTGAGCCTACATTTACACAGGCAGGGAATTATTATATCAATCCTTGCCCTTAACATATCTTCTGATATGTTAGCTATTACCCCAAAGACTAAATTTAATTTCTTTGCACATAATTACCAAAGCAAAGTTGATTAAAAGCTGGCTTCCTACTTTGGATTGAAAGAACAGATGCATTTGATTCTTGTATACACCTGTTTTTCTACCTAGGAAGATGAAAACCTTCTTAAAGCTGAATTAATGCTCTTTTAACAGTTTTATTTTACAGTTACAAAGCCATTTCACAAGTGCATAGTCTAGGATAAGGTGGACAATACTGTAGTGTTGGGATGCATAAGATGCTCTATGTTGCTGATTGAAGCTGCTGCTAGAAATCAACAACCGTTCATTGACACGCACGGACCAGCAACCGTATCGTGCGCTAGCTGCTTTACTTCTAAGACCTGTTCTACTTCAGCTTACTTACGGTGACTAGAACTGTGAATCTGGGTATTTGACCAAACGCAGACTTTCTGCTTGTTTTGCTTTTAACTGCGGCGCCTTATAAACTCGTGTGCAATCTTTTAAATTGCTAAAGCTAAGCACCACTTACCCGCACAACACGCTGCCTCCTCCGAGCCGTTCTCCCCTGTCCACCACGCGATATCCTGCTTGAGTGGAGGGAGGTACTTCTGACAGGGAGGAGGTCAGCGCTCTAGTCCCCGCCTCACTTCCTCCATAAAAAACAGATGGCCACCGGAGCACGCAGTGGATGCGTGCAGCGGGCACGCCAAAGGCAAGCCCGTCTGCGCCCGTTCGCGCCAGACTGCCGCCAGCCACCAGGGACCCTGCCCATTTACATCCAGAACATGACACAGACCATAAACTCTCCTACTGTAAGACAGAGCTCCTACTTATTGGAGAAAATCATCTTTGCTCTGCTCACCATTGCCACAAGGTTAGTACACACCACCTCCCAGACCTAGGAGGGTTCTTCTCATGCCCACATTGCAGGTATCAGAGTACGAGCTTAGCTCAAATACAGCCTGCATCACAACCCCCTAATCCCACCCCCAACCCAAACCCACCAAAGACAAGGAATCGAGGAGACCCGCCCCGAACTTCAATAATAAACCCACGCTCTACCGGCAAAGCCGGAAAGGCTTTTTGGAAAACGAGAGATCCCTCCACAAGCATGCAATTGAGATATGGGACCTACTAGATACCAACTCCCCCGATGTTGGCTTTATTACTGAGACGTGGCTGAATCCAACCAGTACCCCTGCAATTGCCATCGCCCTACCAGAAGGATATAGGATTCTCAGGCTAGATAGGCAACCCAAAACAGGAGGAGGGATTGCCCTTATCTATAATGACAAGGCAAAAATCTCCATACTAGAAGAACGTTCCAATGAACAGATCGAAATCATGATATTTAGACTAGATCTCTCACCCCAGCACAACTGGAAAGGGGCTCTGGTCTATTGCCCCCCAGGACCTCTAGCGGAATTCTCCCTCCAACTTATTGAGCTGATAGCCCCCCCTCTAGCAATTTTATTCTGCTGGGGGACTTCAACGTCCAAAGCGAATGCCTCGACAATACAGAAACCTCATCCTTGTTAGCAGACCTAGCCACACTGAATCTCAATAAAATCAACAACTGCCCTACCCACACAGCAGGGCATACCTTAGATATCATCTTCTCTAACTCCCCCCATCTCACATGTGAAGCCCCTAAATCAATCAACTGGTCTGACCATGCAATTATTAATTTCCAGATACAGGGCCCCAAAGAACCACAACGGCGTATCCTGTGTAAACAATATCTAAACAGACAATGGCACAAAGTCAACCCAGTTAACTTCGCATCTACCTTTACTACCACATAGCAATATTGAAGAAAACCTAGCCCACCCCAACAAGTCTACCTTAGCTGCCATCGATCTGATCGCCCAACAAAAAGTGAGTCCTACCAAACCCAGACCAACCCAGGCAGACTGCTTCTCCTCAGAACTCAACAAGGAAAAAACAAATTGCAAAAACCTTGAAAGGAAATGGCGCCGTACCTACCTCATAGCCAATAAAGGAAAATATAAAGTCGCTTTAACCTTCTATCATAAAAACATTAACCTTGCCCGGAAAACCCATATAGCCCAACAACTTAGCCAAGCCGAAAACACCTCTAAAGCCATGTATCAAATTCGGAAAGCTTTCACTAACCCCAAAGCATGCAAATCAGAAGAAGGCCTTTCCCAATTGCTATGTGATAAAATAAGTGACTATTTTATACAAAAAATTGATACCATATATAACAAAATCGCCTCAACCAGATCCCCCCCTTCTGCAGCCACATTTTCAGCCCCCCCCTCTTAGCCACACACTAAAACCAAAAACGATGCTGAACTTCCCCCCTTTAAGGCAAGAAGAAATGGAAACAATAATGTGCAAAATAAAGTCTGGTTCTCCGCTTGATGTCCTACCTGCCAGGATCTCTGCATCCCTCGCCAAACCACTCTCAGTCCCTATCTGCCCCATACTGAACCAATCTCCGGAGGAAAGACACATACCTACCTCATGGAAGGCGGCCCAGGCATCCCAATCCGGAAAAACACCAAAATGCCTATGGAAAATCTCTCAAACTTCCACCCCATCTCCATCCTACCTTATCTGAGCAAAGTCCTGGAAAAACATGTCCACAAATATCTATCCGACCATATTGAAGCGGCTGGCTACTTGGACCCGCTCAATCAGGTTTCCGACCCAAATAGAGCACAGAATCGGGCCTGGTGGCCGTCACCGATACGATCAGGTTTGCCCTAGATCAGAACCAACCTACCCTTCTAGTGCTGTTAGACCTTTCCGCCGCTTTCGATACGGTCGACCACCAGACTTGGCTCATGAGAATAAAGGAAGCAGGAATAGAGGAAGTGGCCCTTAAAAGGATGGCTAGCTTCCTCTCTAATCGTTCCCAGACCATTAACCTTGGCCCATACAGGTCCAAATCACAAGAACTAACTAGTCAAGTCAAGTCAAGTCAGAAATTTGTATAGCGCGCTACTCACCCAGAGGGTCTCTAGGCGCTTAAGGGAGAGGGGTTCGCTACTGATCGAACAGCCAGGTCTTGAGTTGCTTCCTGAAGGAGAGGTGGTTCTGGGTAAGACGGAGGTGAGAGGGGAGGGAGTTCCAGGTCTTGGCCGCCAGGTATGAGAAGGATCTTCCTCCCATGGTGGCTTTTCGGATGCGTGGAATCCCGGCGAGGGCTTGGTTGGACGAGCGTAGTTGGCAGGTGGGGGTGTAAAAGGATAGGCGATTGTTGAGGTATCTGTGTCCTAGGTTGTGGAGGGCCTTGTGTGCATGAGTGAGGAGACGGAATGTGATTCTCTTGTTGACAGGGAGCCAGTGCAGGTGTCTCAGGTGTTCGGATATGTGGTTGTGTCGAGGTATGTCCAGGATGAGTCGGGCGGAGGCGTTCTGAATGCGTTGAAGTCTTTTCTGCAATTTGGCTGTGGTTCCGGTGCAGAGGGTGTTTCCGCAGTCTAGTCTGCTGGTGATAATTGCTTGGGTGACCGTCTTCCTTGTTTCGGTTGGGATCTATCGGAAGATCTTTCGGAGCATGCGTAGGATGTTGAAGCATGATGATGAGACGGCGTTGACTTGTTTGGTCATCGAGAGGGAGGAGTCTAGGATGAATCCCAAGTTGCGAGCATGGTCCGTTGGTTTGGGTGCGATGCCTAGGGCCGGGGGCCACCATGAGTCGTCCCAGGCAGAGGGGGATGATCCTAGGATGAGGACTTCCGTCTTGTCAGAGTTCAGTTTAAGGCGGCTGTTCTTCATCCATTCGGCTACATCTTTCATCCCTTCGTGTAGGTTTGTTTTGGCGCGGTGGTTGGGTCTTTGGTGAGGGAGAGGATCAGTTGAGTGTCGTCAGCGTAGGAGATGATGTTTAGGTTGTGTTGGTGTGCGATGGATGCGAGGGGGCTCATGTAGACGTTGAAGAGGGTGGGGCTGAGTGATGATCCTTGTGGTACGCCGCAGATGGCTTCGGTGGCCTCTGATCTGAAAGGAGGGAGGCGGACTCTCTGGGTTCTTCCGGCGAGGAACGAGATGATCCAGTCCAATGCCTTATCTTGTAGCCCGACGTTCCTGAGGCGTTGTACTAGGGTGTGGTGGCATACCGTGTCGAACGCTGCGGAAAGATCCAAGAGGATGAGGGCCGCTGTTTCCCCGTTGTCGAGCAGTGTCCGGATGTCGTCTGTAGCTGCGTTGAGGGCGGTCTCGGTGCTGTGGTTGGCTCGGAAGCCGGACTGTGAGGGGTCAAGGGAGCCGTTAGACTAAGGGGGTACCCCAGGGTTCATGTTTAAGCCCAACTATGTTTAACACCTACATAGCACCCCTGGCAGCTCTATTAATGAACTTCGGGTTTGTCCCAATATCATATGTGGACGACACCCAACTTACCTTCTCCTTCAACAAAACCTCACAGACAGCCCAATCCACCTTCTCCTCCGGCATGCTGGCAATCTCACAATAGATGGAAAATAACTTCCTCCAGCTGAATGCCGGGAAAACAGAGGTCTTGCTCTTCGGAGACGCCCCACTTCTGTGGACACCTCACTGGTGGCCACAGGAACTGGGAAACGCCCCTACCCCTGCTACCACAGATAAGAACCTGGGAGTGCACCTCGAGCAGACACTCACCAGGAAAAAACATGTTACACACACTGTGGGCTCATGCTTTCAAGTTTTAGGCTTACTGAGGAGAGTTTTTCCCTACCTTCTCGACACAGTGAGAAAGACCTTGATTCAGACCTTAGTACTGAGCAAGCTGGACTATTGTAGCGCCTTATTAATTGCAGCCAACGAGGCCTCACTAAACCGCCTCCAGATGATACAAAATACTGCTGCACGGCTAGTCCTAAATGCCCCCCACAGATCAGCCTCACTCCCCCTCCTCTACCAGCTACATTGGTTACCCATACGGAAGCATGTGAAGTTTAAGATATGCTGCCTAACTCACAAAGCAATATGGGGAAAAGGACCCTCCTACCTGGCGGAGAGGCTCCACCACTACACCCCCAACCGAGCTCTGCGATCAAGCTCTAAATCCCTACTTAAGATCCCCAGAATAAAAAAGACGCGAACAGGAGGCAAGACATTTTCGTATCAAGCGCCACTTATATGAAACCAACTCCCTATCGCCTTAAGACAATGCCCGGACCATCGAAAATCTAGGAAAGCCCTGAAAATAGCTCTGTTCTAGACTAGCCCACTACCGTTGCCTCATCCACATCCAGAGCGCTGAGATACCCTTCCGAGGGCGATTCAAGCGTTATATAAGTTTGTAAACTAAACTAAACCAAGGCACCCATACCTGAAGTTGACCAGATCAGTTATTATTGTAACTCATTTATGGATGAAGTATTATTTAGCGCCAGGATGCCCTGGCCTATTGGCTATTTCTTGTGCTTTATAAATGTATATTTATTCATTCAGTACTTAATCTTGCTGCGCAAAAGCTTTTCCACACTAGTAAAAGACCAGTTGTATGGAGTGGTAAAAAAAAAACACTACGTCCCTCAAAGGTGATGTGCAGCTATCCAAAATCTTCAAAGAAATTGCCCTAATTTCTCATGTGAATGATGCTGTAAGAGGATCACCAGCCCTTTGCACAGTCTAGAGCTCCGTTGCTTCCTACATGGTATATGCTACATAAATGCCCTCAGTGACAAGCCAAAATCACTCTGAAGACCAGTACCAGTAATGACCTCCTCCTTGTAAACCTCAAGCAAACTCAAAAGTTCACTAACTACAGCCCGATTTTTGGTCTGCTGTGTGTTTGACAACTTTGAATATATGCCACCCTCCTTGGAGGAGAACAACGTTTGACTCATTCCAGGCTGGCTTTGGAAATGCCAGGAGTACAGAACGAACCTGTTATCACTGTTAAGATGAATCCAAGTCTCAGCCTAGTGCTTAATTTGTAGAACATAAAAATTAAAAAAAAGTGTTAGGGACCAGGTTGTATGATGGGAGGCTGCTGCAGCTTGCACCACTCACTACTCCTGCCTGCGCCAAATTCCAGTGTCAGCGCAGCGCTATCCACCATCGATTACACTTGAACTAATTTGACATATTGACTAATCCATGTTATCTGAAGCTGTAAGAATGCTGTGGGTGAGCTGGTTTCTTAATGTCTATTGATTGTTTAGCACTCTGCTCATGTGGTTGCGCCTAAAAAAATACAGACAGTGCCACCATGAGGAGGACTGTCAGAAATAAGTGCCAGTATTAATTAAAAAGTGCTTGTGGCGAGCAAACAAGAGCACAAATTAAGCAATGCTAAACAATAATCGTATCTCGGTTTTGATTTTATTTAACCAGTCTATTTGAAAGCACTTGAGGCCTCACAAGGGGTATACAAATCATTATATAAACACCAAAACAATACAATACCATAAATTGATCATGACATCCAAATTAAAAAACAGAGATCGACCATTTCTAACCTATCCCAAGTGGTGCTTGTGCCTCCTTTTCATTCCTTTTAACTCCACATTTAAAGGCACACCCGGGTCCATTTGTCCCATACTTTTTTAAATGCCTCCTAAATACCATTGATCGCATTGATAGGGTTTTTGGGGGGTCTTGATTTTCAGCTACACTCATGAACTTTAGTTGCTGATCAAGCTGTCCCCAATAACACAACACAAGATGAAGATAATGCCTTTTTCTGCCTCCATTTATAATACACAACTGCAAGAGTAAGAAGTTTCTCAAAATAAACTTGAGACCGAAATCACGACTTGCTTTGGCGTGCTTGCAGCTAGTCCTTTAATTTGAGCCAGTGGTTTCCGGTTCTCAGCTCCGGCACTTAATCATCAACACCAGTGCTTTTCATGAGCACCAGTTAGTTCCTTTTCGGAAGATTAAGAGATTTTCCCAGACTGATAGGATGTGGAGCCGACCCTGAGACTCAAACGTGGTTTCTCAGCTCCAAATTCAGCAGCTCTGGCCATTATGCCACATCCTCTCCCCTCCACCTTCATGGTTAATAGTTGGTTCTATTTTAGGTGGCGCTAACAGGAGAAATGGGTTGGTGCAAGCTGCCTGCTGACGAGAGCCCGGCACTTATTTTCTTACAAATTAACCACTGGCTTGCACAGACACACATTACCACTTCTTGACTACTACTAGACGTGGAAAATAAGAACATCTCTCTCATTCTAGATTCATCTCACAATTGCCAGATCTTCGTCCAAGGAGGGACCCTCACGCTAGCTAATCGCTTATCTTTTCTTGCAATAATGTTCCATAATTGTACATCACTGCTAGGAACCTTAGTGTTCCCAAATAGCCATCAACAGGCCCACCAGGCAGTTGTGTACCCTGAAAAATATATCTTCATTTTTCTTTAGCCTGTACCTATTATGTAACATTTTTATTACAGTGGACTCTAGTATTTGGTTGTGCCTGAAATGTTATAATTTGTACAGGCAGAGCAACATTCTGGGGAGTGGAGCGGAATATCATCAGAGCATGTTTGACAGTACTTGCAAATCCTGACACAGTTACTTCTTGTCTTGTGAAACATGTAATAGCATTGCGACCTTTCAGCTACCAACAATGGTTTCATAAAGACAACCACTCTGAATTGCTGCCCACACAAGAACTAGCCCACCGGATGGCCAATGCTTCCCACTTGATTTGGGGCGTATCGCGTCTCAGTGTTGGAGAGCGCCCTGCTTGCATGAGCAATAGGAAACCATGGACCTTCTGCCTTCTCTTTTAGGGGCACTGCTCCCAGTCCTACAAGACGACCCCAAGCTCTGTTCTTCGTCGTGAGTCAAAATACGCCATTGTAGTGTCATTGAGAAGAGCTTCCTTCACGTTCCTAAAAGCCTTGTCCACCTGTGGCTCCCACTCCCATGGGGCCTCTGCTCTTGTTAGGACCCTCAATGGCTCTGATAGGGTGGCCTGCTTGAGGATAAATCTGCCACAGTACATTGTCATTTTGTAGAAAGAACACTTCTGGTGCAGAGTCAATTGGCACTCTGCCAGCCACTGCAAAATGGCTGTCAGCTGGACATGGTGCTATTCAAGGCTCTCAGAAAAGATCTTGATATCATCACTTATGTTCAGCACCCCAACAAGCCTCATGTCAACATATAGCCGGATGGCTCCAGCCTGCTTGGACTTAGGCACGATGACTAACATGGCTACCCAAGGAGTGGGGCCAGTAACTTTCTCTGTGACCTCCTTTTTGCTCCCGGTCCCACACCTCCATTTCCACCTGTTGTCTCAGGTGGAATGGGGCTCTTTTATGGCACAGTGCTGTGGGTCGTACTGCCTCATCAATGTGAAATCAGGTATGTTTGCATTTGAGTCATCTAAGGTCTGTGAAGAGTTGGGATAATTCTTGAATTATGTCCGAGGCATGCGACTAGTGTACCTGGTACCGGTGTCTCCTTCCGTGACCTGGAATTCTCGCTCTGGTTGAGCGGCCTTTGCTCACAACATCGACTTCTACTGTCTCTTTCAGAGGCAGCAGCTCGGTGCCCTCCTATGTGTAGATATGTGCCTTGGTGGCAGTCAGCTGGGGCGTGGTTTGTTCTTATTGAACTGTGCTGAGTCCATAATGTTCACAGAAACACCAAAGTCAATTAAGGCTGTTATGAAGGCACTCCCAATCCCCACCGTACACAAGGGAGGGGGCCATTTGTGGCTACCCTCCTTCCTAGTGAATGATACTATAGATACTTCCTTGTCCTCTTTGTCATCAATGGAAACACCCTGCACACTGTCTTGGGCCTCCTTTCTGATGTCCGGCTCAGGTACCCTACCTTGGGCCTCTGCATACCTTGGTGAAGTGATTCATTTTTCTGCACTCGGAGCATGCTCACTCTCTCACAGCGCAGATGTGCGGCGTTCAATGTTCCAGCCGACAGCTACCACAAGTCCCCTTGCAGCTTTGATGCACCAGGTGGGCGGGAAAGCACAGGGCATCTCTGGATTGCATCAAGGATTCTCCTTCCCATCCCTCGGGGAGCCTCGTGGGGGGCACTCCTTCCCAGGGCTATTTCCATGTCATCAGCCGTGCTGTTCAACAGGTCATGGGCAAGGGCTAGGACTAGAAAGACGTCTAGGGAGATGCCCGCTGCCTCAACATAAGGCATCTGAGCACTGCTTTATCTGGGCACGGATTATCTGGGCACGGATCTCTTCCGTTTGGATGATGTTCACACACGTGCTTGCTAACTTCCGGAGCCATGCGTAGAACATGTCGACGGATTTGTCCTCCACGCGCTGGGCCAGGCGACGTTTGAAATTTGAATTTTGAATTTAAAAATATTTATATAGCGCACGTTTACCTAGCGGTTTCATGGCGCTGCAGGGTCGATACAACTTCAACAGGGAGGAACAGTAGATTAAGGTGAGAAAGCCTGTGAGAACAGAAAAGTTTTCAGTCTCCTACGGAACTCCATATAAGATGCAGAAGTTCGAATAAGGAGGGGCAAGGAGTTCCAAAAGGACGGGGCAAGGACAGAAAACTTACAGCCTCCTGTCCTACTTTTCTTAAAACGGGGTACCACTAAAAGAGAGAGGGAGGAGGAACGCAATTGCCTACCAGGAATATAATGATGGATGTTGGCCTTAATAAAGGCTGGGGCTGTCCCGGCGCGAGCCTGAAAAGTCAGGCATCCAAGTTTGAACAGGGCTCTTTCTTTTATCGGGAGCCAATGCAGGGAACAGAGAGACGGAGTGATATGTTGAGATCTGGGTAAACTAAGAACCAGGCGAGCGGCTTGGTTCTGCACCAGCTGAAGCCGGCGGAGGGCATAGCTGGGGATGCCATTATACAGTGCGTTGCCATAGTCAAGGCGAGAGAGAACCATCGCCATGACAATGAGCTTGAGGGCAGAGGAAGAGAAAAAGCGTGAGATCTTGCGAATAGTACGCAGTGCAAAGAAACAAGAAGAGACCACCGTGCTAACATGTGAGTGGAGGGTGAGATGTTGATTGAGAGTGATCCCCAAAGTTTTGACAGAAGAAGAGGGAAGAGGAGGGGGACCAAGTAAGGGAGGCAAAAGGCAGAAGACCAGGGATTGAGTTTACCTCCAGTCAGGACAAGTTCGGTCTTATCAGGGTTGAGTTTCAGATGGTTCGAGTTCATCCAATCCCTGATAAAGACCATCACTGACTGGAAGCTATGAATGGAATGAGGAGAGTTGGACAAAGTAAAAATAAGTTGGAGGTCATCAGCGTAGTTGAACACTGTGACCTCCATCCGCTGTAAAGCAAAAATAAGTGGGAAGATATGCAAATTAAAAAGGAGAGGGGAGAGAGACGAGCCCTGGGGGCACCACACTGTACTTTTTGAGCCGCTGAGGAAAAGTCTGCCAGATGGACGGCTTGGGTGCGATCACTAAGAAATGAGGTCACCCAGGCCAGGGCGGAGCCCCTGATACCCGCCGCCTCAACACGGGAAAGAAGGATGGTATGATCAACCGTGTCGAAGGCGGCGGATAGATCGAGGAGAATCAGCGCTTGTGGGAGATTGGAATCAAGCCCCTCTCTAAGTGTGTCCATGCCGGACACTACCACCTGCTCATAACCGGAGTTGAGCTGCGGATCAAAGTGTCTATTCAGGGCAGCTACTGTTGCATGACAATCAGTGTCGCACCCCGTATTTTCTCAAGTTCTCAAAGAGTTCATACAGCTCTGCCCCAACAAAATGTATCAACAAAGAGATCTTCACTGCTCCGTCCGTTTCGCTGGTGGGGTGAAAATAATGTTGTAGACATCCAATACAGGAGCACCATTTCAGTGCCACTGTGCCCGGGTCAGCTATCTCATCAAATGGTGGTAGAGCTGCGAATCAGACGTGTGCATATGGGGTTGAAGGATGCAGTGCCGGGTTTGGTTGTTGATCCGTCATCCAACATCGGCACTGTTAGTGTATGGATGCAACCCTCACCCTCACTTAAACACCATGGGCTTGTACCTTGACACTCACCACTCCTAGACTATGCCAACTATGAAGTATTGTTGACAGTCACTGCCCCTCACCATGCAGTACACTCATGGGCTTTATCTCTCTATTCTCAGTAATCCCTATACACTTCCCAGCAGCCCTTCCTTTATTGCTTTCTTTCTTTGTCACTGTTTCCTTCCCTATATTGCACTGTTATGGTATAACTTCAATATGTTTGCAGGTTTTTTTCTAATGTCAGCAAAATCCCACTCTGATATTCACTCACTGCCTGCCCCTTTTACCACACAGGCTGTCTCATATCTGCAGGTCTCTCTCCTCATAGCTGGCCACACCACAGCATGCATGTCACCAGCTCCCCAGCCACTAGGTGCGGTGAGATGTTTGGCAGCCAGGTGGCACTGCAGCTACACTCCAGCACAGTACCTGGCCTTCTCACCCTCCAGGTCGCGCCGCCTCCACTGGGAGTAAGGGATTCTGCTGCTGGGTCATTCACCGCTGGATAAGGGCAGTTTGAAGCGGTCACGTGGCCAAGAGAAGAGATTATACCCTTCACAGGCGGGAGCAGCAGTTGCCGGCCGAATGCTGTTGGACACCGCCGCACACTCCCTGCTGGGCTGCTGACGTCGCTTCGCACACTGTGTGGTGCGGAGTAGACCAGCCGCTGGTCTCCAGGTGTTCCCTACATGCCCTCGTCATCAGTGGTGTGTCCGCGGCCTGGCGAACATGATGAAAGGCCTGTGTCGCAGGCACTTCACAGCACTAAGTGACACACACTCTGCATATATCTTGGCAGTTGCCATGAGCGACCACCAGCTCATTTATTTATACCTTCTGGGCCGAGCCTAGCCCTCTGCATGCATGTGGCTACATTTTATTGTAGAGGCTGGGTGGCACTCCAAACACATCGTAGAAATCACTAAGAGGTAACCTATTCTGGTTGCGTAGCTAAAGATGCTAGAGTGTAGGTCTCGTTTTGCAATCGCGGTTGGATCTAGAAAAAGGTAGGGGAATTTCTCCTTTTGGAAATAGTGCTCGCACACACCATTGCAGGTGTCTTGCTTCATCATCGAGTGTTTGCTCCTCGTGTGGGTGGTGCTGCTGTCCCCCACGGGTCCCAGGAGGGCTCTTTGTCGGAGATCTTTTAGGAGAGATGCCGCACTTTTGCATGTGGGCCTAAAAAGTGTGTGAGTGAGTTAAAATTACCTCCACGGTACCCAGAAATAGAGTCTTAATCAGGGGTCTGGATGGTAAGATTAAAAAACAAAGGATAAGGAGGACCTCTTTCAAACAAATGTAGTAGAGGGATGAGTATTATCCTGCTGTTGAAATCGCCAAGCACAGTATTTCCTGTTTGCATTTTATAACGTGTCAGCATCACCTTAGAGTTTCCTATCTTAGCCCTTATCACGTACATTATTACATCCATTAGTGCATTTTATAACATGTCAGCATCACCTTAGAGTTTCCTATCTATGCCAGTATTACATCCATTAGCCCACACCTGGGATCTGTTCAATATCACATGCTTTGGCCCACACCTAGGATCTCCTCCACAAATTCCATTTCAAATCCTTTCCCAGTACAATAAGGTTAAAACCCCAAAAGACAATAGTCACCAACAAAATCAATAGAACTCCCAGATCATGAATACCCTAATTTAAGGTTTCACACCTGGCCGCCAGATTGCTAGGACAATGGAGGCACAACCTCCACCACTATAGATGCAGCCTGCCCACCATGTCTTGTAGTTATTTCTGGTGTGGTGGCCTTTTTTCCAGGTGGGCCGGCACAGGTATGAGCAGTGGGGCGGGTGAGGTGGGGGTCTAGTTGACAGACGGCGGGATAGGTAAAATTAAATAAAACAAATTATAAAACCATTTACCTTGCGCTCGTCGCATCGCCGAGTTGGCGAAGCGGTGAGCGCAAGGTAAGTGTTTTTTTTGTATTTTTTTATTGAATTTTACTGATCCTGTCATCTGTTCACTTTCCCCCTCCCTGCCATGCCTTTACCCCACCCCACCACTCTTACCTGTGCCGGCTGCGCCTGTTTTTTTCTCTGAAAGTGCCTCAGTCGGCGAGGCAAGAGCATTTTGGGTGAAAACATACAATGTCCGCCTTCCATAATAGCATAAAGGACTGGCAAGTATATTTTCATTTCCCCAATGCTGGCACTGCTCTAAATATAGCGGCCCTGTCCTGAGAAGGTGTTAAGGCAGAGCAAGCTTTGTCCGCACTGTAGAAACACAGGGGCAGATTTACATGCCCCTTGCGCCACTTTTGCTTCATTTTTCCCATGTTACAAATGAAGCAAATGTGGCGCAAAGGGCTTGTAAATCTACCCCACAGTGTTTCCACAGCTTAAATGACGCAGGGGAGTCATGAGCTGGGCAGATGGGGCGTCTAACAATTTTTTGGCTGGCCTATGTTGCGGGTGCTTTTTGGATAACATGAATTGAAATATTTATGTAACTGTTCAGTACCTGTTACGAGGCTGGTAGCCATGTGCCTTAAAGACAGTGCTCGACATTGTATTCTAGGTAGTGTATATATTTCCTTCCCTCTCTTGATTTAGTTATATAATTCCCTCAGGTGCTTACTGTATGGTAGTGAACTCTGTAGTGACTTTAGAAAAACATTTGTTTTTATAGTTCCGAGAAATGGCATACCTTTTCATTCACGGTAAGCACAACAGGTTTTTAATAACACCGACAATAATAATAATATTAATCATAGTAAAAGCAATAATTCGTTTTTATATAGATGTTTAGACAGCACGTATCTCGTTTTCTAGTACTGTAAATACATTGTGTTATTATTACCAAATGTACATAAAACTGGAAGGATGAGAGAGCTTTGTTGGTGTTTTAACTGACAAGATCATGTCAGCTCTCCCTTTACCTAAGGGTGAAAGCAGTCTTGGGGTGCGTGTGGTCCGGTTCAGGGAGGACGTGGCTTGGCAGTTCGGCCTGGACTGTTCCTATTGGAGCAGTGTCCAAACTGCTTTGCATATGGCTGGGTTCAAACTGAGGTGACATGGTGAGCAAACGAACAATGGGTTGGAATGCTACACGAGGGATTGCCAGTGGTTAGACAAATTGCAAGCATTCCTCCCATCAACGTTGGTGTGTTTAATTAATCTTTAACCTGTTTCTTACTTAACCCTAAATCTGCATGCTGCTAAGCAGCAGAGTTAATACTTGACCTACAAGACTATCACCCATTAGCCTGTTGAGTAGTTTCATAGTTAGTTTTAGAGACACAATCAGTCCTCAACTTTTAATTGGAAACCAAAGATTAGGAGCAGAGAGGCAGAAGGGAAGATATTTGGAAGGTTTTTAAACAGATCAGTTTCATTTACCTAAGACATCTGTCATGAGTCTCATCTTTTATAACCATGATATTCTTTATATATGCAGTGTAAACAAGGGCGAGTTAGCCTGAAACGCTTAGCTGTTCTCTGTGTGGTTGCAACAATAAACCATCTTTGCTGATTCCTGTGGTTCGTCTCCCTCGTTTGCCGGCGTGCGCTGCTGCCTGAAACGCTGCGAAATTCGAGGAGGAGCTTGTGCTTATATATATATATATATATATATATATATATATATATATATATATATATATATATATATCAACACGGTTTCACCAACGCAATCCTTTCAGCAATCCTTTGAAAGAAACAACAATGGAGCCGTGGCCTCAGGTTTCGGTGCAGGTTTATTCAGAACACAATCTCCTACGCGTTTCGTAGTAAGGCTACTCCTTCTTCACGGGCAAGGTTTGTGCATTTCAATACAAGTAATAAAGAAAAGTAAAACATCACGTGATGGTCAACATAAACAAAATACTTTGGCTTGTTCGTAACTCCGACTTATTTACACATTTTAAATTGTTACAATTTTGATAACCTTGTGCTATGAACTCATAATTGTTCATTATAAACTTTATCATAGGTTGTAGTACTTTATCACGAGTAAAATAAAATAAAATTCCAAAATGAAACAGACTCGTAGTCTCACTTATCATAATTTCAACGTGGATTACAATCAAATTCGATAAATAAACAATGCCTCACTACTACGATAGTGAATATATGCGCCTGTATAGTACCTCTTTGGTATTAAGTCCCATTTGCAAAATAAAGAAAATCGATGGGCCCGGGATTTGAACCCTCGATCTCAAAAGCACGTATAAATAACACAGTTCATCTTAGGTGAGGTTAAACCGAGTCCCAAAGCAATCAAAACAAAAATTATTTATATATGCAGTGTGAACAAGGGCGAGTTAGCCTGAAACACGTAGCTGTTCTCTGTGTGGTTGCAACAATAAACCATCTTTGCTGATTCCTGTGGTTCGTCTCCCTCATTTGCCGGCGTGCGCTGCTGCCTGAAACGCTGCGAAATTCGAGGAGGAGCTTGTGTTTTCATATATATATATATATATATATATATATATATATATATATATATATATCCCAGATGGTTCCGTTCTCCTCTCACTTTAGGCGCTGCTGGCAAGTGCGTTGCTTCGCGCGGTAGAACCAAACCGCAACATATTCAATCTCTGCTTGAGCCCAGGACCTCCCGCGCTCCAGCCAAAAGAAGCCGCAACTCCAGTCCAAGTTTTTTAAAGAAACTGATAGATTTATTGCTTAAATCAATACAGCATATTCCACAGCGTAAAACCAACGCGTTTCGTGAGCTCCCTACTCACTTGATCACGGTTGTTACAAACACTGTTTGCTGAGAACAATTTAAAATGGGAGACCCTCCTACCATCGGTCACATGATTCCAGCCTTAGGTTTTCTTTCACACTATGGCCTTCTGGGACTTGTAGTATTTACATTAGCAAAGGTTGTTTCGTGTTATTTTCACAGAAAAACAAATTGTGCATCACTTTTTTCACTATTGGTTGACAATTTTAAAACATTGATTTTATGACATTTACCAAAAGAATTTCTCATGTACCGGAAAAACTTAATTATAATTTTAGGCAATTGAAATTAGAGACAATTTTTCCAAAAACTTCTAAGGCCCTCAGGTGGGCTGACTTAGTTATGTGATATCTTTGAGACTCACATGTGGTTAATTATGCCTTGCAATTGGAAAGATGGTTAGTGTCTCCAGTACTTTGTATTAAAAAATTATTTCAACATATAATTTTTCATGGTATTCAAACAATCACTTATTTTTTTGGTCTAAATACATTTGACCTATTTGAGGCCCTCGAGTGGGCTGATATATGTGAGAGTGTTGGATAGTGACACAAAATTCGATACATTAAGGATTTGGCCCAGAATTCGGTTTACATGTATGTTATGCCGTGGTTACAAGGAGGGAAAAATCCATTATGGAGTATGTCACAGGAGGCTTTCATTATTATTAAATATGTACATAAAGTTCTTCGGACTGGTTCAGACCATACGGGGTCATCGTTCGAAAGTTCAAGATGTGGCGTGATTCTTTTTGGCGTAGCAATTTTTCTCGGTGTCCCCCCCTTTCCGTTGGGGCCAATGTTTCCAATCCCAGAAATTTTAAAAGTCGCCAATTGCCATTGTGATTTGTCTCCATGTGTTTGGCCACAGCATTGCCTCTGTCCTTATTGGTTGTGGCCCTAGTATGTTCCAAGATGCGCTTCTTTAGCTCACAAATTGTGCTTCCTATATAGCGCAGCTTACACGGACATTCAATTAGGTAGACTGTATACTGGGTTTTACAAGTAATTAGTTCTTTGATCATCCAGATTTTTCCATTCGTCATCTCAATTTGTTTCGTTGGTTTTGCTATCTCACAAACTTTGCAGTTATAGCATTTGTTGAATCCAACAGTTTTGAGCCAAATTGTTTTTTCCGGTTTCATGAAGTGACTATGGATCAGTTGGTCCTTCAGATTTTTTGTTCTGCGGTATGTAACCACTGGGTGGTCTCCCATTTTCTGACCAATTGTTGGATCTAATTTCAACAATTTCCAGTTTTTTCTGAGAATCTGGACAACTTCTTTTGCTTCTTTGCTATAATCCAGTATCAGTCTTATGGGTTCTTCTGTTTCTTTTGCTTTGACTTGTGGTTTCAAACATTGTGGAATTCACCATATGGTATGCTTGATATTAGAGCAGGCTGATGGAAGCTGGTAGCTTCCAATGTTGAGTTTGTGGCTGTTTTCTTCCTGTGTAAGGTAGTCTCTAGTTTGTTATTTTGGATATATACTTCTGTGTCCAGGAAGGATATCGATTGCCTGCTTTTTGTGTAGGTGAATTTTAAACCTCTTGTACTGTTGTTCAGAAGCTCAAAGTATTCTTCAAATTCACTCTCACTTCCCCCCCACACTATAAACAGATCGTCAATAAATCTCTTCCATTGTACGATGTGTTGGGTGTGTTTCACATTTTGCTGGTTCCAGGCTATCTCCTCCTCCCACCAACCCATTGCTATGCAGGCATAGCTTGGGCTGAATGAGAAACCCATTGCCAGCTTCCATCAGCCTGCTCTAATATCAAGCATACCATATGGTGAATTCCTCCGTGTGAAACGCATCTGTAGCGAAAAAACAGAATGGGAGAAGCACAGTGCAATTACAATGGAGAGATTCCGGAAGAGGAAATATGGAAGGAATCTGACAAAAAAATGTTGGGAAAGAGCCAACGAGAAACCAAGAACAGAATGTTTGAAACCACAAGTCAAAGCAAAAGAAACAGAAGAACCCATAAGACTGATACTGGATTATAGCAAAGAAGCAAAAGAAGTTGTCCAGATTCTCAGAAAAAACTGGAAATTGTTGAAATTAGATCCAACAATTGGTCAGAAAATGGGAGACCACCCAGTGGTTACATACCGCAGAACAAAAAATCTGAAGGACCAACTGATCCATAGTCACTTCATGAAACCGGAAAAAACAATTTGGCTCAAAACTGTTGGATTCAACAAATGCTATAACTGCAAAGTTTGTGAGATAGCAAAACCAACGAAACAAATTGAGATGACGAATGGAAAAATCTGGATGATCAAAGAACTAATTACTTGTAAAACCCAGTATACAGTCTACCTAATTGAATGTCCGTGTAAGCTGCGCTATATAGGAAGCACAATTTGTGAGCTAAAGAAGCGCATCTTGGAACATACTAGGGCCACAACCAATAAGGACAGAGGCAATGCTGTGGCCAAACACATGGAGACAAATCACAATGGCAATTGGCGACTTTTAAAATTTCTGGGATTGGAAACATTGGCCCCAACGGAAAGGGGGGGACACCGAGAAAAATTGCTACGCCAAAAAGAATCACGCCACATCTTGAACTTTCGAACGATGACCCCGTATGGTCTGAACCAGTCCGAAGAACTTTATGTACATATTTAATAATAATGAAAGCCTCCTGTGACATACTCCATAATGGATTTTTCCCTCCTTGTAACCACGGCATAACATACATGTAAACCGAATTCTGGGCCAAATCCTTAATGTATCGAATTTTGTGTCACTATCCAACACTCTCACATATATCAGCCCACTCGAGGGCCTCAAATAGGTCAAATGTATTTAGACCAAAAAAATAAGTGATTGTTTGAATACCATGAAAAATTATATGTTGAAATAATTTTTTAATACAAAGTACTGGAGACACTAACCATCTTTCCAATTGCAAGGCATAATTAACCACATGTGAGTCTCAAAGATATCACATAACTAAGTCAGCCCACCTGAGGGCCTTAGAAGTTTTTGGAAAAATTGTCTCTAATTTCAATTGCCTAAAATTATAATTAAGTTTTTCCGGTACATGAGAAATTCTTTTGGTAAATGTCATAAAATCAATGTTTTAAAATTGTCAACCAATAGTGAAAAAAGTGATGCACAATTTGTTTTTCTGTGAAAATAACACGAAACAACCTTTGCTAATGTAAATACTACAAGTCCCAGAAGGCCATAGTGTGAAAGAAAACCTAAGGCTGGAATCATGTGACCGATGGTAGGAGGGTCTCCCATTTTAAATTGTTCTCAGCAAACAGTGTTTGTAACAACCGTGATCAAGTGAGTAGGGAGCTCACGAAACGCGTTGGTTTTACGCTGTGGAATATGCTGTATTGATTTAAGCAATAAATCTATCAGTTTCTTTAAAAAACTTGGACTGGAGTTGCGGCTTCTTTTGGCTGGAGCGCGGGAGGTCCTGGGCTCAAGCAGAGATTGAATATATATATATATATATACTTATGTGAAAACCAAGTTGCTCCTTCTGACTCCCTGTGGCCCCGAGGGAATTGGCGCACACTTTCGGCGGAGCACGCCGATAGTAAATCCTTGATCACGTGATCAAGGCTTCCCCGTAAGCCGAAACATGTAGCTTCCTGGAATAAACACCCTTGGATAACTGAGCTGGCTACTCGACGTGTTTTACTGAGAGCGCACTTTATTTGGACTTTACTGATGAGAATATATAAAAACGGACCTCACCAAAGGGGAATAAATCAGGACTACTGCTCCCGGCATGCTGCTCACTGGAGAGCACATGCCTGATGGGTATAAAATGTGGCAGTCCAATCCTGTTTGTTTCAACATGCCCCGCCCCATGATTAAGGTGCAGGAGCACCGAAACGCGTAGGGACAGAAATTGACTGGGCTCGAAATACCGTTTTTGCATAATAAAGGCTCTGGTGAACTGTCTTTCGTGGAGTGCATCTCTGAAGCTTGGAGGCTTTCTTTGGAGATATATATATATATATATATATATATATATATTTATCTCGATAAAGATATATGTCTATATATGTGTCTCTCTCTGTATCTCTCTCTCTCTCTCTCTATATATATATATATATATATATATATATATTCAAACAAAGAGTTTAGCCCTCAGTGAAAGAAGCCACAAGAATGGTAAAATTTGGATCCATTTCTTTAAGGAGCAGCTGCAACAGGAGACGCAGAGAGAACAGTCACCATCTGTTCGTGTACAGCCAGACCGGTTTCGGGAGTCTATCCCTTCTTCAATGGCTCCTGCTTGGCAATGATGATGCAGTATGCACTCGTGATATTAAAGCCTGCCTTCAAGGGCGTGGTCAGATGAAATGGCCTTCTGGGTCCTGTAGTGCATACACCATGTACCTCGTGTGAGTTCATCATTGTGGCAGTTAATAAAATTACGATTAAAACCCATGTGGGCTGGTGAGCCTGTGGCTCTGGGTGTCCTCTTGTCTGTGGTCAGCTGCTTCTGGACACCACTCCCCCGTGTACACGGGGGAGTGGTGTCCAGAAGCAGCTGACCACACACGAGGTACATGGTGTATGCACTACAGGATCTTGGCATCTCAGCGCCTTGTGGTGTCTTCAAATCAGAAAATATTGTTGCGCTGCCTTTGGCCCCATTCGCACATCGGTCCGCTACTGACGCCATCTCACAGGCCAACGGGGCGCCCCACGCCGACTTTCAACATTGTAGGATGGCCACAGAAGTGCGACAACTTACTAGACACCACCTCGGTGCCATCCGGATCTTGGCACGTTGTGCTGCCTTCGGCCTATTCGCACATCGGTCCGCTACTGACGCAAACTCACAGGCCAACGGGGCGCCCCACGCCGACTTTCAGCATTGTAGGATGGCCACACCAGTGCACCTTACTAGACACCACCTCGGTGCCATCCGGATCTTGACGCGTAGTGAAGCTGCAGCAGCTGCAAATAAGCTTCAGACAGTGTTACAACCGCTGCTCAGAACTCTCAACTATGACACCACCTCGGTGCCATCCGGATCTTGGCATCTCAGCGCCTTGTGGTGTCAGTCAGAAACTATTGTTGCGCTGCCTTTGGCCCCATTCGCACATCGGTCCGCTACTGACGCAAACTCACAGGCCAACGGGGCGCCCCACGCCGACTTTCAGCATTGTAGGATGGCCACACCAGTGCGGCAACTTGCTACACACCACCTCGGTGCCATCCGGATCTTGGCATCTCAGCGCCTAGTGGTGTCTTCTATTCCGAAAATATTGTTGCGCTGCCTTCGGCCCCATTCACACATCGGTCCGCTACTGACGCCATCTCACAGGCCAACGGGGCGCCCCACGCCGACTTTCAGCATTGTAGGATGGCCACACCAGTGCGGCAACTTACTAGACACCACCTCGGTGCCATCCGGATCTTGGCGCGTTGTGCTGCCTTCGGCCTATTCGCACATCGGTCCGCTACTGACGCAAACTCACAGGCCAACGGGGCGCCCCACGCCGACTTTCAGCATTGTTGGATGGCCACACCAGTGCGGCAACTTACTAGACACCACCTCGGTGCCATCCGGATCTTGGCGCGTTGTGCTGCCTTCGGCCTATTCGCACATCGGTCCGCTACTGACGCAAACTCACAGGCCAACGGGGCGCCCCACGCCGACTTTCAGCATTGTAGGATGGCCACACCAGTGCTGCAACTTGCTGGACACCACCTCGGTGCCATCCGGATCTTGGTGCGTTGTGCTGCCTTCGGCCTATTCGCACATCGGTCCGCTACTGACGCCGCCTCACGTGCCAACGTATTTTCTCCGCATTTTATACCCTATGCCGCATAACAGGTCATGTGACTTGTTTATAAAACTTTTCATTGGTTCATTTTACTTTTGGTTTCCTAATGATGGAAGGCTTGATCATATGACCTAAAAACAACACTTTTCATTGGATGAAAACTTTTTTTTTTTCCCAAACGATGAAAGCCCCACCTTGTTTCTGGATGTTTCAGACTGAAGCTGGCGTCAGCATGAGAGCACCACCATCTCGTAGCTCCGTCGTGGTCATTCCGCGAGCAATTATGGCAGCCGCTCCCCACCAGAAGCCTGCAGGAGTCGGGGCTCCCAAAACTTTTGATGAATTCTCAAGGCGGAGGGGACGCTTTCGAGAATGGGGTCCAAGACCTAGCAGACAAGTGTCCGATTTCCAAGGTGTCCCAGGGCCATTTCAGTGGACCAGGCCCAAAAAGGAAACAGCCTGCCGCCATTTTGAGAGTCCTGTGACAGCCGCCTATCGCTGCACCGCAAGAGTGGGCGCAACTCAGCTGAATTGCGGCTTTTGACACAGTGGACCAAAAACGGACGGAATGGCAACTGAAACGGTAAAGGGGCGCCCCACTACAACAGATGACACTCCACCTGGAGAGGCCCGTTCACGCCGCCTCCCCCGGGGCGCCCCACGCCGTTATTCGGAGCAGCATTGTAGGATACCAAAACCAGTGCGGCAACTTACTGGACATCACCTTGGTGCCATCGTTCTGCTGCCTTGGAACTATTCGCACAACAGTTTGCTACTGATGACCCACCCCCCGCGATGCCCCACGCCGTTATTTGCTGGGTGGCAACTTACTAGACATCACTTTCGTGTCATCTAGATTTCAACGCGTTCTGCTGCCTTGGAACTATTCGCACAACAGTTTGCTACTGATGACCCACCCCCCGCGACGCCCCATGCCGGAAATCTGGACGTTGTGCTGCGTTGGGACTATTCGCACAGCCGACCGCTACTTCGTTGTTTTTCCCTAAAAATGTTTATATGTTATTACTATTTTTGTTTTCTTGTATATATTTATAAATTATTAAAGTTTTATAATCTTACTACTTTGTCGGAGTGCTATATATTTTTAATGTGACACATAATTGTAAAAACTTTGATGTACAAAGAGTCATCCCTGGAATCTTCCGCTTCAGGCTCGGTCCCCTCCCCAATCACAATACAGGATGGTTTTCAGATAATAGCAACGCTTCTGCTGTGACGGATCTCATCGAGTGTGGGCCTTGATCTACTATAACTCCTTTGAAGAGGGGTGATTCTTTACAGCTGTGGCCATAAACTACATCTGCAGGGCTAGCTGATACCCTAGGACCAGCCTGGACAATCGGACACAGAGGAAAAGGAGTGTCAGAGGGTGCGGTAGTGAATAGGGCGAAAGGGAGGTGTCGGGCGGGCACAGGGTGTGATTCTCAGGGAAGAGCAGCGCAGATGGGGGGAGGTTTATTACCCATGCATAAGACAGAGAGCGAGGGTGACCACTGCCTGGGGGAGATGCTTGCGAGGGTGGGGAGCCATGCTAAGGATCGACAGCGTGCACAGAGTGGGTCTGGTCAAGGCATCTAAAATGGCTGCCTTGCACGACAAAAGTGTGGCATTTGAAAAAAGACAAGATGGCGCAGACAATGTTTTTCAACACTTCCTGATTTCCTTCGAATCGGACGTTAACAGACGTTGGGGCATATTACCAGAGTTAAGCGATATTTATCCCTAACGATGCTTAGCAACGATTTTTTTACCGCTAAGCATCGTCAGAAATTATCGCAGATAAACCTTGCTATTATCAAGGTTTATCGCAAATACGATAAAAAACGACCGCAATGCATTAATATCGCTGAAAACTCAGCGATATTCATGCATTACCGAGCTAATGCTCTTAGCCATGTTATCCACCTCCCATTGGATAACATGGCTAAGAACTGCTGAGGGCAGGTGCTAGCTTTTGGAGATATTCGCGCTTATCTCGAATATTTCCAAAAGTTGATAATAGGAGATAGCGATGTTAGCGACTGTTTCCAGTCGCTAACATCTTGGCATGCCCACTTTGCATGTCATTAGTGATAAATATCACTCACATGCAAAGTGGGGCCCAAGATGGTCGCTATCTCCTACTAGCCGTCGCTAACTGGTGTTAGCAACAGCTAGGTAATACAGATATAATTTTATCTCCGCGAAGCGGAGCGCTGTTACAGATATATATCTTGTTTTTGAACGTTAATTTCTCAAAATGCACTGAAGCACATATATTGAGACCTAGCAAAGGCACATCGGGCTACCAGTCCCTAATATTTTACCAAGTTTCGTGCAAATCCATTCAGCCGTTCGATTATTATTATTATTATTTTTTTTTGCCCCGCGGGCCCTTTTAAAACCTCCACATCAAACCTAGGGGGTCAGCGAGGATCTACTATGCCCCCTTATGGTCATTTGCCCCTTCGCTTTGGCCTCCTCTTGTCTCTCGATCCTACCGAGAGACAAGATGGCGGCCGCTACGGACTGTTTGGAATGTTTACAGACACCGGAGAGCCAATCAGCTTCGCAAAGCTCCGTAACGCGAAAAGTACGCGAAGCGGTGCGCTGTTACAGATATATATCTTTTTTTGAACGTTAATTTCTCAAAATCCACTGGAGCACATATATTGAGATCTAGCAAAGGCACATCGGGCTACCAGTCCCTACAATTTTGCCAAGTTTCGTGCAAATCCATTCAGCTGTTCGATTATTATTATTATTTTTTTTTTTTTGCCCCGCGGGGCCCTTTTAAAACCTCCACATCAAACCTAAACGGTCAGGGAGGATCTACTATGCCCCCTTATGGTCATTTGCCCCTTCGGTTTGGCCTCCGCTTGTCTCTCGATCCTACCGAGAGACAAGATGGCGGCCGCTACGGACTGTTTGGAATGTTTACAGATGCCGGAGAACCAATCAGCTTCGCTTCACAAAGCTCCGTTGCGCGAAAAGTACGCGTACTGGAGCGCTGCCCGGTCCGCTGTTACAGATATATATCTTTTTTTAAACGTTAATTTCTCAAAATCCACTGGAGCACATATATTGAGACCTACAAAAGGCACATCGGGCTACCAGTCCCTACAATTTTGCCAAGTTTCGTGCAAATCCATTCAGCCGTTCGGGCTAAAAGTGAGGCCAACCGCCCTATGGAAAACTCAATGTTAAAAACACGTTTTGGGACCCCCCTTTTTTCTCGGCCCCCCCTTGACGAACCCCCCCCAAATTTTCAAGGGCTGCTCAGAAACAAAATGTGCCATTTTCCTGAAAATTTCAGCCAATTCCGTCCACAAACGCCAAAGTTATTAGACATAGAATTTTCAAAAATCCCATAGAGAAAAAATCCTATCTATATATACCTACTGGCGACCGCCAGTAGGTAATATATATATATATAGTTAGGTGAGATTTTCAGTTTTAAACCTATAAAGCCACAAAAAAATTCCGGTTATAGTTAGTTAGCGCTGATAACTAACTAACTCACACCCTCACCATGCACAGTTCTCTTATCAATAATTTAATTGCAAATGTTGCAGTGATATCAATTATGTCATAGAAGATGTGTGAGTGATATAATATGTGGGGTAATTGGCAGTGCATGGTGAGGCTGCAAATGATAGTTACCTTCGGGCATGAGTTTTTTTATGGAGTGTTTCTTGTCATCAGTGCTGAATTTGCAAAGAGTAAGTGCTGGGGTCCAATGATTAGCTCGGAAGCCTGTAGCCAGGAATACTGTATGTTAGCATGCCAAATGGCATGGATGTGTATTCTGAATTCCAACTCATGCCTCCTTAATCCATCAGGCGCTCCCTGTCCCTTTATCTTACTCTTGTATTTGTTTTCATCCCTCTCGCACGTATTTTCTGTATTTTGCTTCCTTCTTTACCCTTTGAATGTTTTTCTCTCTCTTGCTCTGGGTGAAAGTCTGATGAGGAAACTCATCAGAATATGTGCCAGTTCTAACAAATTAATGCCTTTGAAGCCCACTTACAGCCACTAGCTCAAATATGCCACTGCTTATCATCAGTTTTGCGTTGTGGACCCGAATGCGCTTTGGCAAACCTGAGCCCTCTTTTTGGCTAGTTGCATATCTGAAAAATATGGCCATGATTAAAGGGCATGGTTCCAGCTTCCCGGATAAAAAGTAAACTAGCAGCAAAGGAGCATGAGGAACAACACCTGACACTCTAGCTCAGGTGTAGGGGAGACCAATGGGGCCCATATGATATCAACATTTAAAAAGAATTATTTTGGTGCCGGGTTCATAGACCCACAGTAGGCAGGATTCTCAATCACCGCAGGAAGGACTCCTGGACGTTGAGTGATAAAATAAGAGCCCATGATTCTCTAAAGACTCTTGAACCCCTCAATGGGGTTTGTGAACCCCCACTTGGGCATCACTAGACAAGTACATCTTTTACCAGTTCTATGATATGTTGGCTCAATAAAGAGCACTAAAGGAGTCTGCAGGGAGCCTTATTCTTTTTAGCAAAGCTAGTTGCTTCTACAGAATTTTCTAGTCAACTTTTAGGCCTTTTGTCTGCGTTGATAGTCTACCTGCATTTCAACATCAGTCCACTGATTAATTTGTCTATTAATATGGCAAAATGCATTGGTGGTTGTAAAATGTATTTTAGGTGTCTGACTTTAGTTGACATGTTTATAATGTACTTCATAAAGATTGTGTACTTTATTCTACAAAAAAAAACAAAGCGGTGAGTCTTCCTCAGTGATAGGTTGCATACTCACAGCTTCATACTGACTCTTGATTCAGATAGAAATACCTCAAAAAGGTGCATGGCAGGCATTGCATACTGTGAATGTTTATTGAAAAAGTATATTTTATATCCTTCAAAAAATGAGTACATGGATTTAAATTGAGTGTCACACCTATCCATAAAATGTAGGATTATGGCCCAGTCAGTTTTGAAGCAGTCCCTGAGGCTGTCGATGAAGTTTAAGTGAAGGGGGAGTGGGGCAACAAAAGGCTCAGGAAGAACGTACATGTCTTGGCTCATTGTATTTTGAGTCCTCTTTCCCCCATACCCTCTTCAACATTAGCTATGCTGTTGGCTGTCTTTATAAAAACAGTGTTATGGCCGGTGGCCTTGAGATAGAACTGTGAGATCTGGACATCAGTGTTATACCAGGACAGGAACTAGAGGAGACTTGTGGGATTCTCCAAGTGAATCATATGGAATGTGAGATGAAGTTAATGGGTTTTACTTTTTGGTCATGTTGACTGAATTGTAAGTAGAACTAATCCATTGTAGGAACTAGGGAATCCCATTGTGGTCTGCAGTTTTAAATAAGAGTGAAGTGTGATGTCAAAGGTTAGGGAGAATAAGCGTGAATTGGGAGTTGTCAGGATTACATTCCATAATTTGGCTTATATAAAGTACTGTACATGGAAGTAGCGAGAAAAGTATTCTGGTTTATATACATGAGCTGGACAGGATTTTTGAGCTCCATGATAGTTGAGTACTTGAGTAGCCAAGGTGACTTCGGTACTTTTTAGGAGAGGTTAGTCAGGATTTTTCTGATAGTTTGTCAATGTTGCTGGAGGGAGGTAGTTGTTGATTATGTACATTATTTTAGAGATGGTGGTTGGGAGTGCATGCTTTTAGCCTTACGAGTTTCTGAAGAATCAGAAGAAGGTTTTGTTTTGGTCATGTCATCAAATGACGTAGGACTCAACTGTGAAGTTTAGAGTCAAATGTGGAGATGAGGGGGACCACTTGTGTGGTGAAGTAATTTTGAATGTTGCTACTTTTGTCAAGTCAAGTCAGGGACATTTGTATAGCGCAGGCATCACTCCAAGAGTCTCATGGTGTTTGCAAAAGGCTCTGAAAAGATACTGGCTTAGTTATCGAATAGCCGTGTCTTCAACTTTTTGCGGAAGCAGCTATGGTCGGGGATGGTTTATAAGTATGAGGACATTTTGTTCCTGGATGCTGGTGCAAGGAAGGAGAAAGATCTACCCCCTTTTCTAGTGGTATGGATTCTGAGGGAAGTAAGCAGTGCATCATTACTGGATCTGAGCACCCTACGTGGCTGATACCAACATAGGTTTTTTGATCAGTATCTCGGACCGTTTCTGTACATGTGCTTATGTGTCAAGCAAAGGGTTTTAAAAAGAATTTGTTTTTTCACTGAAAGCCAGTGTAGAGCTCTTAAACAAGGAGCAGATGAAGATCTGTGCGGAAGATCTAAGACTAGCCTAGCAGCAGTGTTCTGCAGGATTTGGAGCCTATTTAGAAGGTTTTCATTTATTTAGAGCAATAGGGCATTGCCGTAGTCCATGCTGTTTATAATTAATCCCTGGATTAAAGGTTTCCGCGCCTCAATAGGGATCCATTTAAAACCTTCCGCAAACTACGATTTACACCAAAACAGGTGCCAATAACATGATTTATTTGGCTTTTCATGGACAATTGATTGTTCATGTAAAAACCAAGGTTGCGGACCATTTCCTTGAAGGTTGGGCAGGGGCCTAGATTGGATGGCCACCAGTCATGTGTCCAATGTTCCATAGCCTTGCCAAAGAGCATGATCTCTGACTTACCACCATTTAGTTCAAGGTGGTTGGATCTCATCCACCTGTCAACGTGAGACATACAATTTTTAAAACGCTGCTTGGTTTCAATAGGGTCCGGGCCTAAGGTGATCAGGATCTGCGTGTCATCTGCGTAAGATATGACATCAAATCCATAGGCTCTGATCACCTTAGCCAGTGGAGTCATGTACAGGTTAAAAAGCATCGGGCTCAAAATAGAGCCCTGTGGCACTCCCATCTCGACAGGTCTCTCACATGAGATGCTATTTCCCATCTGGACAGTTGTTACACGGTCAAATAGGTAGCTTTTGAACCGTTTAAGGGCATTTCCTCTGACACCTATCTCCCAAAGCCGATGTTCTAAAATGCTATGGGAGATGGTGTCAAAGGCAGTAGACAGGTCGAGCAGGATGAGTATGACTGACTGATGTTTATCTAACACCAGTCTGTGAATACGTTTTAGTATATAGACACTAAGGGGCATATTTATGAGAGCCTTGCATCACGTTTGCGCCATGAAAAGTGGTACATGTATGATGCAAGGCTCTGAGTCGGGGGGCATGGCTGGGTGCTGTTAGACCTGGCATCTTTGGCGTGGTGTCCCCTGACTTTTTGCCTCTACCTCCTGTATTTTTTACGCTGTGCTGGATTTCCTTTTTGCTGGTTTAGATGCTTTGGGCACTTTGCCACTGCTGATCAGTGTCAAAGTGTCTTAGTTTGGCATATTTGTATTACCAAGAAGTCCCTAGTAAAGTGTGCTGAGTGTGCCAGGGCTGATGATTCAACTGCTACTAGTGGGCCTGCAGCACTGATTGTGCCATCCACATGAATAGCCCTAAAATGGTGTCTCAGGTCTGCCACCGCAGTGCCTGGGTGCAGTTGCTAACTGCCATGCTGCCCTGGCCAGTGTCCACACTGGCCAGGCCTAAACCCTTCCCTTCTGTAGACATTGGACACCCCTACAGAAGGCCCTAGGTACCCCCCTGGGCAGGGCGCGGTGTATATGAAAGATAGGGCGTGTACTAGTGTGTGTGACATTCTCTGGTAGTGAATTACAGCGATTTTCGTTTTTCAGTTTTGAGAGGGCTATCTTGCCCATATGCTATAATATGGAATACTGTGTATAATGTTGACCTGCATATCTTCCCATACGAGCTAGGTAGAAAATTGAAGTCTGGTATCCCTGAACTCAGAATTAATAACACATCTTTTAGGACCGATGGTTTTTAAATCCTGTGTTTTAGAACAGCACTTTTAGAAAGTGGCTGTTCTCTTGTCTGACCTTTCTGTGTGCTTTGGCCTGTTTGTGAATTGACTGTCTGGTATGTGAGTAACAGGGGCTGGGGAGCCCCCAGGAGGTTGGATGAGTCAGCCCTAGGCTGAATGACTGCATCTGCATCTTGAGTGGCAGGAGGGGATATCACCTGGGCCTGAATGGGGCTGTGCCTGCCTTCCACAATGCTAGCTCCATCTCCTGCTGGGCGACTGATGGCCCTGCCCCTCTCTCCGAAAGGAAAGGAGAAGACAAGTAAACAAAGTGCTCCAGGACTGACCAGAACTGGTTCTGACTAAGCCAAGGCCGCTCTGCCTCTAGAGAACAAAGGAAAGACTGGTATAAAAAGGGCTACCCAGACTACAGAAAATTAGATCATCCTGGAATCAAGAAGGAACCTCTGCCAAGGAGAATGCTGGAAGACTGAAGAGGAAGGACTGTCCTGCTGTGTGTTTGTGGGCTGACCTGCAGTTGCTTTGCTGCCAAGGAGAGGGGAAGGACTTTGCTGTTGCTGTATCCCCTTGCTTGAAGAGATCTCCAAGGGCCTGAGGAGAGCTGGCCTCCTGTTAAGAAGTCCCAGGAACAAAAGGACTTCGCCCACAGCTTCCCCCTAAACTCTGCTGTATGAGTTCTGTTCTTCCTAGATTGCTTGATCCAATTGTGGGGCCTCTGGAAGTTGTGCCTGCTGTTTGGGAGGCTGGACAAGGAGAAACTAAGACAATCTGCAATTTTCAACGCATCGCTCGCTTGCGGAGCGCATCCCCGACAGTGCGAGGAAATTCCCGTCGCCGCGAAGATCGAGATCGTCGCAGTGCCTGTTGCTGCTGCAAAAAACGACGCATCGTTCACTTGCGGAGCGCATCGCCCCGGTGCGGGAATTTCCTGTTGCTGCGAGTATTGTCGCAGAGCCTGTTGTCGCTGGGTGAGATCTCGGCACCGCTTGCTTGCGTACCGCATTACGTCGCTGTGAACATCGCTGCAGAGCCATCGCATTGAGGGGCCGCAAGAGAAGATCGACGCTGCGCATCGCCGCCGCACCTGAGATCGTTGGCATCGCGAAGATTATTGCATCGTGCCTGTGCGAGGCACTTCCTACCGAAACCTGCGCACCGGAATCCATACAAGGTATCGCAGCACTCCCCATACAGACCGGATTTGTTGCAACATGCCCGCTTCGTCCAGTGGGGCTGTCGCATCGCCTCCCCAGGGTCTCAGGAGTGACGCATCGCTTGTTTTTCAACGCTGCAGCTTCCATTTGGAACTTTTGGCGCATCTACAGGTACTTTGGGCTAAACGTGACGCAACTGTGGATTATTTTAACGCAAACCCTAGAAATCATATTCTTGAACTGTTTATGTTGGATTTTTGTCGTTTTGGTCTTGTGTAGTTTAGATAAAGATACTTTATTTTCCTAAACTGGTGTGGAGTCCATTTGTGGTGTTTTCACCGTGTTACTGTGAGTGTTGGTACAAATACTTTACACATTGCCTTTGATAAGCGTGTCTGCTCGTGCCAAGCTACCAAGGGGGTGAGCAGGGGTTATCTAAAGAGTGTATCCCCCTTATCCTGACTAGAAGCAAGGGTCCCTATTTGGACATTGGTACCTACCTCTGCCAACTAGTGACCCCCAGATCTAACATGTGCCAACAGCAATGTCTGCACATTAGAGGAGCACCGAGCTACCTCCACCATTAATCCTTGCTATCCACTAAAAAATCCATTCCTGCACCAGAGAAGGCAGAAACACCTGCAGCATCAGAATATTTGGTCGCTTCGCCCCTGTCTGGCTGGAGGAGCTGATTGAGAGCCAGGGGCCGAGCTGGGATGGCGACAGAGCGGACAGTGGAGAGCCGCTGCACGCAGTGAAGCCCAAATAGCGCCCACCCGGAGGGAAAACTGCAACGCCTCTGGGGGAACCGTATCTGACCACTTGAAGGATCAGGTGGAGGGTACGAAGCCGTTGCTCAGTGCCATCATGGCAGCCATAGCTGATCTAAAGTGCACAATCGAACCAAAACTGGACACTGTCACCATAGACGTTACTTTACTCAGAGCACATTTCTGCAAAATCTTTGTGCGAAGTCACCACAGTAGAAACTAATATCACTCAGCTGCACACTATGTCCAACAGGTTGGAGGAGCAGGTGTAACACCTCACAAAACAACAAACTATTATGGCAGCGAGACTGGAAGACCAGGAGGGGTGAGTGGAACGGAACAATTTACGGGTCGTAGGGGTTCCCGAGGGGGCAGAGGGTACCAGGGTTGACCTATTCTGGTAAGATCGTATCCTTAATCATCTGCGGCCCAAACCTTTATCAAACTTCTTCACAATTGAGTTTGCCCTTAGGCAACCTGTTGCGAAGTCAAGGCCTGGATCTCCACTTCGTACAATCATTGCCAGGATCCTGAACTAATAAGACAGAAGCGCTGTTCTCCAGGCAGCCTGCTTTGATGGAGACTTAAAATACAACAATGCTATGGTGCATTTCTTCCCAGATTTTACGTTGCTAGTGCAGCGTCAATGACGGAGCTTTGAGACAGTGAAGCGAGAGCTGTGCAATAAAGAACGTAAGTATATGATGCTGTACCCGGCGAGACTTTGAGTGGTAGCAGAAGGGAAAACATGGCACTTTACTATGCCGGAAGAGGCATGGGAGTGGTTTGAGGTCTGGTTATTTGTGGGACGCCGGTCTCCATGAGATACTCACAAAGGACATGGCCACCATCGACGGGTAGAGGATGATATAGGGGACACTGAACATCTGGCTGGAGAATGAACAAAGGTGAAGTAGTGATGGGCTGACCTGTTGAAGGCCAGGAACAAATGACATTAGACACTGGCAGTATATTTTATTTTCTAAAACACTACTTAGGGTGTGGCTGGCCTGGTGGAGACGGAGGGTGGATGACGGTTACACTGGAAACTTGCAGAACAACAAACAGCAATGAGGGAATGGAACTAAGATGTGCTCAAAGAGCACATCTGGTGGCGCTAGCTCACCATAGAACAGTTATGTTAGCAATGGGGCGACAGGCACTTTGCAAGTAGGGGTGGTGGGTGGATTTCAACCCACTTAGCAGGGTAGCAGGGATGGGGGAGTTATGTTGTTGGCAATATTGCAATCATGTTCGGATTTGTTTTGCTGTTACTTATCATCATTTGTTTAGCTCAGGGACATAGAGATACAGGGACATACTTTAGCAGTGTACTGGGGAGAATGGAAACTTCTCTCCATCTTCCATATGAGATCATATTTCCCAGGGCTCCAACATGTCAGTTGTCTCACCATGCCCACCAGACATCTAGGGACCAAGTACGACATGCACAATGGAACCCCAAGCTGATGCTACCTTGAAGGTCATGAAATGGAAAGTCAATGGCCGTGGCAATAAAATTAAGCGTACACTAGTTTAACAATATCTTTGAATACACGCCTCAGATATAGTTCTCTTGCAGGAGACACACTTGAAGGTCACCGATATAAAGTGCTAGACAGATACAGGTATACTCTCCTTGCACATGGCGGGCTCCAGGGAGGGTGGGTATAATGGCTAAAACATCCATCCTATTTATACCTGGGTGAGCATGGCAAGACCACCTTGGCAGATACTTTGCGATAACAGACCCATAGGAAGGCCAGTCCTTTGCTCGGCTTACATATCGCCAAGGCTTCATGCCATTACACTGCCAGCAATAAGCGCCCTACTACTGGAGATGCCAGAGGGTACATTGGTGATCGGGGGTAACATGAACGCTGCCGTGGACCTGGAGAGGGGCAGGGAGCCAGGTACCTGCTCTTGTGTTGGTCAGGAGCCCGTACAAGCGTTTGTGGAAGCAGTGGGGTTATTGAACAAGCACAACCTGACTACACTACAATACACATTTTATTCTGCTGTGCACTGTAGTTATTCCCAATTAGCTCACATCCTTATTCACCACACGCATGTTGGACTGTTCCAGGTGCCACACATAGAGCATGTGGTATCTCGGAGCACTCCCCGGCCGAGGTGCTGCTACTGGGCCCATCAAGAGACACCACGCTGCCCTCAAGAATAGACTCATGGTATTTTAAGGACAAATCATTTGTGCATAAGATCAGGGAATGGACAGATTAATATTTCCTAGAGGATGAGAGGATGGTCAATTCGACATGTTCCTTATGGGAGGTCTATAACACGGTTACACGTGGACATGCCCAGGCTTTGATAGGAGGAAGAAACAAAGATCGAAACATGTAGAACTTTAAAGAGAGGTATGCCAGTTGGAGCCCAGGGTGTTACGCGATGGAACACCTTAGTCTCTTTTAAGACAGCAACTTTATCTCAAACAGCAAGAAGTGAGAGACTTGACTGAAAACGAGTCCCATGCGCATGCGAGAGGGACACAAAGAAGGCTATATGATGTAAAGGATAAGGCGAATAAAATGATAGCTTAGTTGGAAAGGAGAGATAGGGAGAGAAACTGTGTAATAGAAGTCCACACACCCAAGGGTAACATACATACGACTGGGAAGGCTATAGCAGAGGTGTTGGTTGTTTACTATGAAACACTCCATACCTCCACTTCAATTAGGTCTGGGACTGATTGTGCCCAGCTTCTACGGGACATCACTCTCCTGACGCTGTTAGGTGATAAGAGAAATTAACTGGAACAGGAGCTAACAGTTGAGGCTGACAAGGTCGCACAACACATGCTTAATATGTTTCGGTGGTTAAGAGGAAGGGGTACTGGCCACTATTAAAGTCATGCCTAAAGGAGGTACACCCCAAAGGACTGCAGCTCCTATTGATCCATATTGTTATTAAATTTAGGGTATCAGATTAATGGGGTAAGTCTCTCCTTTTCGCTATTTCGGGAGTCGTCCCTCCTATTCTGGCTTGAAAAACACCCTTAATCGTGAAAGACAAGTTTAAAATATCTGGGTATCAGGATCTCGAGCACCACTGAAGAATTCCTGACTGATAACTTGTTCCCACAGGCTGAGAAACTCCGGAGCGACATGGTACACTGGAGGAAACAACCATTGTCCCGATAAGCAGAGCTGTCTTATTCAAAATGATGGCCCTGCCTTGCTTGCTCTATGTGCTACAGAACACCCCATATAAGATACCACCAGACTTCTACCAAAAGGAAGATAGTAGTATACAAAAACTACTCTGGAACTGGGCAGCTCTAGGATTGTGCTACTCAAACTTCAGAGAGGAATATTTGAGGGGGGCTTTGCAGTACCAGACATAAAGAAATACTATTGGGCGGCCCAGCTGATAACCATCAATAACTGGGTGTTCATGGACAGAGATGAACCTGCATATCGGGTGGATCGTTATGCAATGGGTGACCGTGGCTACCCAGCTACACTTTATCATAGGACTCTGGAGGGGCGATTACTGGCTCACACACAGGCACAGTGGTTTGTGGCGAGAGGCCAACAGATTTCTGGGGATGGGAGGGCAAATTAGGAGAGAAAACCCTGCTATGGGATAGTGATTTATTGGCTGAAGTGGGGAACCTGAAGGGATTTTTCAAATTGGGACTCCTGGGCATTGAACACCTCGGAGATGTTTGAAGGGTTGGGGCAATGATCTTCGCTGACAACCTGAAAGTAGAATGCCAAATGGCAGATACAAAAAGATTTCAATATTTACAGGTAGGGCATGTGCTGCGCCGTCACGTGCTTGAAGGAGAACAATTATCGTACTACACATTCCTGGAGGATCGCTATTGATAGAGCCTATGATGAGGGTGAGTGTCTGAAAAGTTTCAGCGATCCGTCCATCATCACCTTGTATTTGCTTTGTTCGCCCTTAGTTGGCAGGGTATGCCGAGTCGTGGGTCTCTTGCTCACTTTGGCCCTGAATTCAAGTTAGCCTGGCTGATGAGGGGTGTTACCTGGAAACCGGTTCCCGGATGCTTGTTTCCGGTCAAGGAAAAACCTGGCATGGCAGTTCAGGCTGGACTGGTCCCATGAGGCACAGGGTCAAGACTGATTTGCATATGGCTGGGTCTGAACTGGGGTGGCGAAGGGAGCTAAAGAACGATGATGGATTCAACCCAGATCTGTGCCTGGGGGTGAGTGTCTGAAAAGTTTCATCATCACCTTGTGTTTGCTAGATCCTATGATAGCCAAAGCCACCTCCCTCACGTATAAAAGAGTATGAACAGTTCTCCAGATCCCCTAGGGGCCTTGAGGGAGGCGTGGGAAACTGATGTGGGTCTGTTAGAGGAGGATGATTAGGTAGAGGTGCTTTAGAGCCCTAGAGAGGTAGCTTTTCGGGCACGCTTTCACCTTATACTGCTGCAAATCTTCAACAGATCCTATTCTTCTAGAACACTCATGGATTGCTGGGAAGATGTAACTTATATCAATGTGCCAAGGGGTGTGGAGCGGTGGGTTCATACTGCCATATTCTATGGTCCTGTCCCACTATTCCTTAATACTGGCCGGGTGGTACAGGATATGACCGAGGCCACTGGCCTGGACATACCACTGGAGGCAAAGTGGCATGGAGGTATGGCCCAAATATCACAATGTGTGGCTTTGGTGGCAGCCATATGGGCAAAAATGAATATAGCCAGGGATGCCTGGAAGGATAAGAGATTGGAAAACTGATGTAGATTGGTGCAGCAAAACAGAAAAAGTGGTATACCAGAGTCGGGGCTGCCCACAATGGTAAAAGAAGGTTTGAGGTCTGTGGGAAACATGCAGGGGTTACTGAACATGCACCATGGAGAAGTGCTATTTCATATCTACAGCGATTTTGTTAGATTAACCGGCAATGTATGGAGGTATACTTTATACTGACAGTTGTCCTGTTCCTTTATTAAAGATTATTGAACATTGTAAATGCTGAATATACTTCTGTCTATATTGTGTCAAAACTGTGTTTATGGAACGGTCCAATTGTACAGAGCATAAGTTGAATAAAAAGAATGAATTAAAAAAAGGCTCTGAGTCAGATTTATGAAGCCACGCAAAGCCATATTGCATTGCTTTGCATCGCAAGGCTTGGCCTCATAAATCTTGAGTAAGGCAACGCAGTGCAGTTCCAGAGGCCTCCCTTCAGGTGCCACCTGACCTGCTGAACTGGATCTGCTTTGAATTGCAACTGGACTTGCCTGAGCCCTGCTGGCCTCTGTTGGAGTGATCTCCTGATCCCTATGAGGTACCTCCCCATCTCCTGGACCCTTGGCTGGCACCAGTTAAACTACCAACGCGAACCTTCGGTGAACCTGATTCTTCACACTACCGCACCCACCAGCACGCCCATGCTACAGTGATGACAGCCAACGGTAACTGACAGCACAAAGCTCCAGCAACAACTATCTGCAACACCTGGCCTGTTCTTCGTGCTGGTAAAGAGTCATAATATCGAGTCTTTTATTTCGACTGGACAGAATATCGAGTAAAAAATATAGAATGGACATAATATCGACTAGACATAATATAGACAACAAAAATATCGACTAGAGAAAATTAATATCGAATAGAATGGACATAATATCGAATCAAAAATATACAATGGACATAATATCGACTAGACATAATATAGCCAACAAAAATATCGAATTTAAGGTAAGTTAATAATAATTTTTATTTTTTGTGTAATATAAGTCTGTAGCGGGTTGTGGGTTTATAGGGGAATAGGGTGGGAAGTAATTTAATTATAATTAATTAAATATGTTAATTTATGTATTGATATTTATTTAGAATTAATTGTTAATTAATTATTAATTGGTAATTAATTAAAATATAATTGGTAATTAATTATAATTGATTAATTGATAAATATTTTAATTTCAGTAATTTATTTTCTGTAGCGGGTTGTGGGTTTATCGGGGAATAGGGTGGGAAGTAATTTAATTATAATTAATTAAATATGTTAATTTATTTATTGATATTTATTTAGAATTAATTGTTAATTAATTATTAATTGGTAATTAATTAAAATATATTTGGTAATTAATTATAATTGATTAATTGATAAATATTTTAATTTAAGAAATTTATTTTCTGTAGCGGGTTGTGGGTTTATAGGGGAATAGGGTGGGAAGTAATTTAATTATAATTAATTAAATATGTCATTTAAATTATTGGTATTTATTTTGAATTAATTGTTAATTAATTTTTAATAGGAAATTAATTAAAATATAATTGGTAATTAAAATAAATTTATTAATTTTGAAATTGTAAATGAATTTATTGTTAATAGGTAATTAATTAGTATGAGTAGGCAATTTTTATAATTAAATAATTTTATTTTGTATTTATAAATAAATATTTAATATTTTTTATACACAAGTAAAATATTTTATTTATTTGTAATTGGTATTACTATTTATGTTATTTATATCTATTTGTGAAGTATTTACTTTCCCTATTATTGCACTCTCTGAAGTTGGAATAGTAATTTTAACCCCTACGCTATACAACACTTTCCCTACTGTTGCACCCACTGGAGTGGGTATGCAACGTTTACAACGAAACTTTTACAACGCAAAAACTTTTACAACGCATACATTTACAAAGCATGTTTTTACAACGCAGATACCTTTACAACGCATACCATTACAACGTAAGTATTGCTAAGTATATAATTATTTTTAAAATGTTATATGTTTGGGTTTTTGGGTAAAGGGGTATTTTTAGGGTTCAGGGTCAGTTTTCAGTTTTTCGGTAAAGGGGTATTTTTAGGGTTCAGGGTCAGTTTTCAGTTTTTGGGTAAAGGGGTATTTTTAGAGTTCATGGTCAGTTTTCAGTTTTTGGGTAAAGGGGTATTTTTAGGGTTCAGGGTCAGTTTTCAGTTTCTGGGGTAAAGGGGTATTTTTAGGGTTCAGGGTCAGTTTTCAGTTTTTGGGTAAAGGGGTATTTTTAGGGTTCAGGGTCAGTTTTCAGTTTTTGGGTAAAGGGGTATTTTTAGGGTTCTGGGTCAGTTTTCAGTTTTTGGGTAAAGGGGTATATTTAGGGTTCAGGGTCCGTTTTCAGTTTTTGGGTAAAGGGGTATTTTTAGGGTTCAGGGTCAGTTTTCAGTTTCTGGGGTAAAGGGGTATATTTAGGGTTCAGGGTCAGTTTTCAGTTTTTGGGTAAAGGGGTATTTTTAGGGTTCAGGGTCAGTTTTCAGTTTCTGGGGTAAAGGGGTATTTTTAGGGTTCAGGGTCAGTTTTCAGTTTTTGGGGTAAAGGGGTATATTTAGGGTTCATGGTCAGTTTTCAGTTTTTGGGTAGAGGGGTATTTTTAGGGTTCAGGGTCAGTTTTCAGTTTCTGGGGTAAAGGGGTATTTTTAGGGTTCAGGGTCAGTTTTCAGTTTTTGGGTAAAGGGGTATTTTTAGGGTTCAGGGTCAGTTTTCAGTTTCTGGGGTAAAGGGGTATTTTTAGGGTTCAGGGTCAGTTTTCAGTTTTTGGGTAAAGGGGTATTTTTAGGGTTCAGGGTCAGTTTTCAGTTTTTGGGTAAAGGGGTATTTTTAGGGTTCAGGGTCAGTTTAGGGTTTTTGGGGTACAGGGGTACTTTGTAAAAATAAAGTAAAATTACATTTAAATTACATTAATTAAATACAATTAAATAAAATTAAATTATATTTTAATATTTTAAATTAATTTATATTAAAAATAATATTATATACTTACAAATTCTTATGTTGTAATGGTATGCGTTGTAAAGGTATATGCGTTGTAAAATCTTGCGTTGTAAATGTATGAGTTGTAAAGGTTTTTGTGTTGTAAAAGTTTTGATGTAATGGTAGGTGTTGTAAAAGTATGCGTTGTAACGTCATACATCCCTGGAGTGGGAATAGTAATTTTAACCCCTACGCTATCCAGCGCTTTCCCTACTGTTGCACCCACTGGAGTGGGAATAGTAAATTTTACCTCTACGCTATCCAACACTTTTGCTAATGTTGAACTCACTATAGTTGTTACAATAAATTTTAACCATTTTCTATGCTACGCTAAAAATGTTATATATGTTTATTTAATAATATGTTTATATATATATATATATATATATATATATATATATATATATATATATATATATATATATATATATATATATATATATATATATTATTTTTGGTGATATAATTTTTTTAATTATAGAAATTATTTATTAAAATTACATTTTTAAAATAATTATTTCTAAGTTTATATTAAATATATGTATTACTATATTAGTTTTAACTTAATTTTAAGACATTTAAAAAAATCGATATTTTGACAGTCTATATTTTTGTAAGTCGATATTTTGGAGTCGATATTTTGGTACTTACCTGTTTGTAGATAGGGAGTCGATATTTTGTCACTCGATATTTTTCACTCGATATTTGTGTATCTCGATATTTGTGACGTCGATATTATGTCAGTGATCCCTTCGTGCTACACCAACAACCATTCGCAACGCTCTCCACAAAAGCTCCTCCAATGCGTACTGGACTCTTTGCGCAAGTGTTTGAAAAGGTAACTTTTTCAGCAGGTTAAAACTTGGTTCCTGTATCCAGCCATGCTCCATTGCAATTGGCCCAGACTGGCGACTTTCCCCCGGTCCAGCACGACCAGATGACCATGAGTTTCACTTTGTGCTTATAGGTCCTATACTTACTTAACATTTTGAAATTGCATATCTCCGGTTCTTCTGTTTGGATAATGGTCATTTTGGTTTCAAACTATTTATTTCATTTTAGTCTTTTTTTCTAAATTTGTGTGAGATTTGTCTTGTGTTGACTTTTCACTTTATTACTGTTTGTGTGCTGCATAAATACTTTGCACATTGCCTCAAACTTAAGCCTGACTACTTTTGTGCCGAGTTGCAGAGGGTTAAGCTCAGGTGAATTTACTGATTTTTGTGGTTGTCGTTGCTTGAGAAGTGTATTCACTAGCCTCAATCAAAGACCCAATTGTGTACAATTATTTTTGAAAGGAGACAAATAGTCATCAATATTTCAGGATCTACATTGGACAATTTCAATGTTACATCTTGGGCTAATGGGTCACCTTCAGATACCACTGAGGGCCAGATGTAGGTAAAGTACATTTACCGATTCTAAAATACCGAATTTTACCGATTCTGTATTTTAGAA
Organism: Lissotriton helveticus; assembly: GCF_964261635.1. NCBI lineage: Eukaryota > Metazoa > Chordata > Amphibia > Caudata > Salamandridae > Lissotriton > Lissotriton helveticus. Next base: position 368,252,662 of record NC_136060.1, on the reverse strand, counting down.
TTGGTAAATGCTATGCAGCAAAACAATCGGTAAAAATGACCGAAGCGGTAAGATTCTGTAATTGCCATTCATTCCTATGGGCCTGGAGGCCCATTGGAATGAATGGCAATTACCGAATCGGTAAATACCGATTCGGTAAAATGGGGGACACATTCAAGGGTGCCAGGGTGTCACTTTGACACCCTGTTGCACCCCTGAATCGTGCTTGTGTGCAGATGTGGCACACATACATGCCCTAAGGGCATGTATGTCTGCCACATGGCACAGTTGAAAATGCACTGATTTGCATTTTCAAAGGTATTCCTTATTTACCACCAACTTGTAGTTGGTGGTAAATAACGAATCCTAACATGGGAAAAGCACTCATTTGAGTGCTCCCTACATTGCAAATTCGGTAATTTACCGATTCGGTATTTGTAAGGAATCGGTAATTTACCGAATTTGCTATTTAGGCCACCTACATCCCAAATGCCCAATACCGGTTGGTAACAGCCGAAATTCGGTAATTTCGGCCGTTACTGACCGGTATTGGGCCACCTACATCTGGCCACGAATGATGTAGTACTCCTGGAGATGAGGCATCCAAATTGTGCCATGACTCCTATTCTACGTAAACTCCACTGGCTTCCAATCTATGTTTGAATATTCTTCAGGGCATTATGTACAGTGTATAGAGTATTATGTGGCATTTCTCGCAAAAAAAAACTCATGGTCAGTAGGCGATGTTTGCTCTATATTCACCTTATCCGGAATTTCTAGCTGTCGTTCCTTCCAAGAGGCAGGGGATTGGGACTTTTATGTCCTGGCCTCCTGCCCTCTTGAGGTGTCTCCAATCTCATTAAAGCCTTGTGACACAGCAGCTTCCTTTAAGAAAGCAAATTAAAACTGAGCTATTTTATAGGCGCTGTAAATATTTAACAACTTTTGGTGTTGTCCAGGAGTGTGTTCTGTAATCTCAGCTCTGAGAATCCCCCCTGGGTGAACAAGGGCTCTGTGAAAGCTGAATGTGCGCTCCTGACGGATGCCTGGTAGAGAGAGCTTCATAAAACCAGCGTGGAGGGTCACTCTTTTAAAGTCAAAGATGCAAACCCCTAGGGATCCTTCCTGATCTCCATTCGGGAAAAAAAGAATGATCTAGCCTTCTGTTCTCTTCTGCTTTCTCATAATATTTGTTTAATCTCTACATTTTTTCATTGGTTGAGTTTTATCTGTGTTGGTTCAATAATGCTCCAGTCAGCCGCAAGATGCCCTCTGGCATACCTGTGTTTTATTAACATAATAAATAAAGAGCATATAAAACTCATAATAATATCAGTTGATTTTTTGTATCCAATTTAAAGCGCAATGCGGCTTGAAAGGCCCTATTCTCAGAACTAGACACTGAATGCAGGTTTGGTGTCGGCCACAGTTCTTTCCCTGTTATCTCCATTCCAGCTGTGAATATGTTATATCCTTTTATTTCCTTCTGAACATGTTGCCTATGAGATAATAAACAGAGTCTTCAAATAGCACTTTGTCTAGGAAATAATAAATGCATTCTTTAAATAACACTGTACTTAAAAGTGGACTGAAATAGACTTCCTGTATGACATGTGGTCTAAAGTGCAACTGTGAGGCTGAATATGGCAGTGGACACAAGCTCACACAAGGGGCAGCTTCACAACAGAATTTATGAGGACAGGAAGTAGTGCTCTTTACACACACTTGCACAAGTTTGTGAATCGTCTTGAACGTCTAACCCCCTGTTAGTAAAAGAGTAACGATGGCACAGTCCTTTCTTTTTGTATTAACTGGATATGAATATTCCCATTTTAGCGATTTTGGGGCTATCTCAGAAGCGCATGTAAGAGTGCATAAAAGAGTACTCCAGGATTTCTACCTTACGTACCCCAAAATGCCTGTGTGATTATGCCACAAAATGAAAAGCACATAGAGGGGCCGATTTTCAAAGGCATGTAGGAGTACGGGAAATAGTTCTTCTGGCTTCTAAGGGGCTTATTTACAAGCTACTTGCTAACTTTTGCGTCACTTTTCCCATGTTAAAAATGACATAAAAGTAGCGCAAGGGCCTTGTAAATCTGTCCCTAAGAGTTTATGTAAACACAGTAAATTACTCTGTCAGTGCTAGCCCATAACAGGTCTCCTGGTTTATTGGGATCTTACAATTTAAGGTCTCACATTGTTCTTTTAACTCTTATTCTTGTGCCGATGTTTTGGTCGTTTTTCCTTTTCTGAATGTTTTATCAAACTTATAATCACCAAAGTTCACAGCCCATTTCTTTCTACAAATCTGCCTTCCTACTGTTGACTTTGGATTATTGAAACAATAGATTTATTTGGCTGACAATGAAATTCTTCTTGCAACTGGATTAATGTCGTTTCAACAGCTTTATTTTATAATTACAAAGCCATTTTAAGAGGTGTCTGTCCACTCTAGGATAAGGTGGTCATCACTGCCGGGGAACAGAAATTGGTTGCGTGGATACATAAGATGCTTTATGATGCCTCTTGACTGGTGCTGATGCTAGAAATGACCAACCAGGCTGCCCATAAGAGTACAGTTATGCAGTGTCACAAAAGCTATTCCGCACTAGTGAAAGAAAAAATGGTGTACAATGGTCAAATAAGTAGAGCACTGGTTTCCCCAAAGGATGCACCCCTAACCCAGCTTTCCAAAGAAATTGCAATGAAATCACAAGTGAATTTTTAACCAACCGATTGCTCAGTTTAGAGCTCTGCATATAAATACATTTACATTCATACAGCGACAACAGCATCACACAAACTAGAAGAAATGAAACCTTCTTTAAAAACTTCAAGCTGAACACCAGACTGCCCTAACTACAGCTCAGTTGTTGACCTGCCGTATGCTGAAAACTGCTCAGAGATTAATCTAATTTATGCAGCCCCACTTGAAGGAGAGCAGCACACCTGACTTATTCCACGCCTCAGTTGTCACTGTTATTTATGACGAATTGAGACTTCTGCGGGAAGATATTAGTGGTGGAGGTCTTGGATTTCTTAGACGTGTCAGGTGGCTATGACATCCTAATTAACAGACTTAACTTGTTCTTACGAGATCCTGAGTGGTGTTAATCCCTTCTATTTATCTCCACATTCAGGGCACACTCAGGTTAGTGTGGCACCATGAGCCAAGTCGATTGGTTCATTAGGGATCAGGACTTTAAACTACGCTGATGAGCTATAGTTTCCGCAACAACAAAGTACAAGGTGAAGGTAGCACCTTAGAGAACTGCATGAATAGGAACTTTCACGAGATAAACCTGACTGAGACAGACATGAAGATGAAGCGTCAACAAGTGTCGGGCCCACCTGTGTCTGGCGAGATGCTTTGGGCCACTCTCCGACTCCAGCGGATACGAAACCTGAGAGGTTGGCAGCAGTTCTGTAAAGAGGACCTTCAGGCAGATGACGATTGTATAAATTGGTCTTCAACAATACTTAGTAAAAAGACTGCAGCGTACGCAGAACATGACTAAATTGTCACTTGATGTGCTTGGACCGTGTCTACCCAGTGATTTACACATGGTACGTGCACATCAGTGATTCAATTCACAATGTAGGGCCTAATTTCTGCAATGAAAAATTCACTTCTGTCAACCACCAAACCACTACGCCGTGCCCCTGTCAACAGGCAATAGTACAGAAGATTTGGAAATCCAGAGTAGGTATTCAGGCTTTTTCAATTCTACTTACTAACAACGTGAGTTCACGTGCCTTACACCTCACTGTTACAGTCACCTCACTTTCAAGAAAAGCTTTCAAAAATCTGCTTACCCCATATATTTTTACGTTTCTACCTGCAGTCAACCAGCTCCTTGTACTGCAAGTCAGTTGCAGTGGTAGGTATATGCGGCATGCAAGCAAGTATTGTGTCCAAAGCCATATGCAACATCTGAAACTTTTAATGAAGCGGCAAAGCAACATACAACAAATAATTAGTAGGAAAAAAAGCAATTATAAAAAAGGTAACTTGAAAACTTCAAATATACTGCAAGCTGGAGCAACACCTCTAATCAGTCGTAATACTCTTTCATCTACTGGGTTCCTTACAATGAATTAGGCTGTGGATTTGGTGGATATCACCATTACAACTCTATGAATGTACACAATAGCTTGGACACCATTTTCTCTTTGTGTTTTATAGCATGACTTCATTACGTCCAGAGTATTGCCTATCTAGCAGCAAAATCTAGGCATCAGAATATTCTGAAGATGTAGTCAAAATGTTTAAATTATAAAATGTTATATAATGCAGTTTATGCATTTAACCACCACCCTCTGCCAGTTCACAGGATGCTCAGCAATTTTCTCATGCTTTATCTTGTTTTTTATCCAAAACTTAGAATTTGTCTATTACCACATGCATTAGCCCATGCCTGGAATCTGCCCTCGATCACATGCAGCAGCTCAAGCTTGAGATCTGTCTATAATCACATGTATTCCCAACACATCATTTCCTTCCATTATCACGTGCCCACATCTGAGGGTCTGTTCATCATATGTTTTAGTGTACACATGAGTTGTGTCTATCCATCGTCAAATTAGCTTACATCTGGTGTATGTTCTTGAGAACATGCATTATCCATCACTCGAGATCTGTCTATCGTCATATACATTATATGAGACCTACTAACTGTTCATTGTTACATGAATTAGCTCTTAGTTGGGATCTGTCCATTTTAAGATGCATTAACTCACACCTGAGATCAAATATCACATTTATTGGCCCAAACCTGGGTTCTTTCTATTAGCACAGCTTAGTTAGATCCATTGTCTTATCCATTTGCTGACTCCTGATATCTCGTAGATTAGCCACCTTCACAACTGCAATTCAATACACAAACCCTACAGAACCCTAAGCCGACCTTTCAAGCTCCCATAACTCTAAGCATAAGGTTTCACGTGCTGCCCGACTAACTGCGAGGATGACATAGGCACCGCCTCTACTTCGAGAGGCGCAACTGACCCACCAAAACTTGGGTTTGATTCCGGTGTAGTGGACTCTTTTCACTGAACGCGTTTCGTTTGACAAGGACGAGCACTTTCAGTCAAAACCCAATGCCGGCGGGCCCAGCTCGTCATGGTGGCATGACAGCCAGGCAAGCCAGGATACTTTTCAATTTCCAAGGACAGAACGCCCATAACAGGGCTTGCTTTTGAGAATGTATAACATCTTGATACATTGTGAGTTTTCTCCCAGCACCTTGGAAACATCGATCATTATTTTTCTACTAGGGACAAGGCAGCACAAGCAGTCTGCAATATTAATAACAATAACAAAACAAAAGCAACAACAATGATAAATATAATAGCAATATTAATAAAGCAAAAATAATTGTTCAAATCACATGGTAGTTCTGCTGTTCGCAGACGCTGTAGGCTCGTGTCTTAGTTTTACCCAGTTGAATGACACTACTGATCTCAGAAGGTCGGAAGACTGAGTCAGCCTCACCAGGGCTCAAACCCATGACCTGTAGACTATCTCAGCTCTTACTTTCCCAAAGCCCATCATTAATGTTTAACATGTTTCGTGATTAACCCTGGACCTTCAGGAAGTCAGGGAGAGTTAATACTTGACCTGCTTGAATACAGTCTGCAAGACTGTTAAATCATTACAGACCTGGTTGACTTCAGAGACACCATCTGTCCCCTACTCTCTTAACTGGAAACCAAAGGGAATGTTGATAGTTGCATCTTTTTAAAATAACTCAGATTTAGAGGAACCAAACATTTCTGTCATGATGCTTAAATGTTACCACCATCTGCGGCTTGTACGAGTGCTCGTGATGGGTGCGCGCCCCTGGTGATATGGCTGCAAACAGCTGTGCGGATCATCCTATGCACAGGAGTCTTTTCTGACTCCACTATCTTGGTGTAAGTGTTTTTGGAAGTGACTGTCTGCATAAACAGCATGGCAGGACCACAAGTCATGTGACGTTTGCGACTTGGTTCAAATTGTATAATGTTTAATTCTAATTGCATCGTGTGAAACTTTCACTCTTAAGATCAATATGAATCTCGGAGTGCCATTGCGGCTTGCAGATCACTATGATCGTCCTTCTTCAGGGCTCTTGTAAATTCTGTTCAGCTGCATGTGAGTGAAGTACCCTTTGCTCTTGAAACATCTGCTATCTTGTTTTAGGTGGTGCTTGGCATATAACAGATATGTTAACAGTATTCATTACATGTTTGGGCAGTATGGCCAACAATGGTATCTTAACGTACTGTGCCTCTGTGAAAAAAACAAAAGGGTACAATGACCGAAACGTTTTCATCTGAAATACTGAATATGATGTCTATAACATGACTTAAAAGAGAGAAAAAAAGTTATTTTTTTAAATCTCAAACCCTCTTATTATTGAATCCAAAGGCACGAGAAGCAGTGACCTTCTCTGTGCAAATATTATGGGCCCAGTGGATCACTAGATCATTATCTATTTGTGAATATAGATTGAGAACTTCAGGTGCCGAGACTGCTCAGTGATGACAGTGGACAACATGCGAAAACCTGGTAACGTAGACTCCTCCCCATGGACATCCCGCCATCGTTTACTTCCAGGAGTCTGCTTACCATGCTTTTTTTTTCTCTAGGTTACTTCACTCTCTGCTTTGTCCTGCGCTTTCAGTCCCCAACCCATCCATGGTTACCAGAGCGCCCTATATCTTTGTAATTAGAAACCATTGGTCTGCTGAAATGGCTCTTTTTTGATGCTTTAATAGGATTTATACATAACCTGTATGTATCCTAAGGTGTGTTTAGAACATGAATGGTTGTTCCATGACCTTCAGTTTGACGTGGCTTCTAATAGCGGGTCTGGCATTTGCCTGAACCTGGAAATATCTACAATGAAATAAGCCAATGCTGTGTAAATATACATTGGTAAAAAAAAATCTCCCTGTAATTAAAAAAATTGACTTCACGAGACCACGTTCTTCCGCCTCATCACTTCCACAACACAGAAAAATACTACCAGTGATAAAAACTTATGAAGTATGAAATTAAACCAGTTCTCTTGAACAGTACATCGTAAAAAGCCCATGTGCGTTTGAAAAAAAAGTCCTCTGTATGACTGCAGTTCCTGAAAATATGGGGGCTTATTTACAAGCCACTTGCGCCGTCGGTACGTCACTTTTCCCATATTAAAAGTGACACACTGGCGGCGCAAGGGGCTTGTAAATAAGCCCTATGGTTTGCAAACATAAACCCATCTAGCAATATGCACCCGTTGCAATGAATCACCAGTCAGTAGCCCGGCTCTAAGGTCACAAATCATTATGTTCTCTGCAACTTACAGGAAGTCACATTTTGTGAAATAGTCCAGTCCATTTCCACTGATGAATGATGTTTCCAGAATGCACAGCCCTTCAATGGGATTTTAAAAACAGGCCATTTGAAGTCGATAGTTCATTTGCTGTTGCTCCAGGCGTCCTGCATGAAGGGAGACATTTGACTTATTCATTAATTTTATTCAGGTGATACTTAGGGTGTCGCAGCCCGCCGCGAGGTCGCTTCAGGGCAGGGATATGAAATCTGCCTTCAGATAAACTGTACCACTGTGCCTTCATACTCTGTTTATCATCTGAAAACACTTATTGCAGGACTTAAAAAGAGTGAAGGCGGTCCAGGAGAATTAAAGAAAGGTGGATATTTCAAAGAAACATTTCCTTCCTTCAAAAAACGCGGTGTTTAGCGGCAAATAGACCCTGAAATTGATTCTAAATTTGTTTTGCTACCCATGCAGTCAAACTACGTTCCAAGGACTACATTATTACCTTTTGAAAAAAATCTTATCATAGTACCTCTTTTGCACTAGAGCTTATTGAAAAACTGATTTGGTCGATCACAAGAAGACATTGCGAAAGAATAGTCCACCATCAATGTGAACATTTATTGGGATTCTGGCCGCTGTGACTGAACAATCTTAGAGGCAGGCAGCCTGTCCACATCCTAATATTGTTGCAATTCGGGTTTGTAGCTTTCTGTCATGTGGGGCCTGAAGATATGCAGTGGGACTTCTGGACACAGGATTCTGCTGCATGTTTATTATACTGTGGTATCACAACATATATTTTTACAAAAGTGTCATTATTCTCCACGTCATACTAAACACAAAATCTTTGATATTCCCTTCTTTGGGGGTGTGGCACAACAAAGCATGCTCCAGCATACAAGCTGCCACACATGTAACCCACAGATCCTTATTCAGAGAATACCAATGTTTCTACAGGCCATTCTGAAACACCACACCAGCCTCATCTCCAAGTCCCACTTTCAGGAGCTTTGGGAAAAGAGTTACTGCAACCATCTCCAACGACCGGCTCACGGCTTTTGGTTAAGATACAAGTACAAAGAACATCTGTTCTGATCTGCCTCTGACAGACAATGTGATGAGACATAACTCTGCATAGAAAGTGATAAAAATCGTTCTTTTTTTAAACATTGTGGTGAGATCCAGCCACACCAAAAATCAGTACTACACTTTCACAGGCTTCGCGGTGAGAGAAAACCCCTCACATATATATATCTGATAGCGGAGGCTGTCCTGATTTCACTAGCGGCCGCAGCAGTATATTTTTGCGTGGGAGGTGCCGCCTTCCCGACAGACTACATCGGTGGCATCAACCCAATGACTCGCCACGTATATAGTTGAAGCGCCTTGAGCACGGACATTTGACCCTGCCCAGAGCACTTGGACTGTCCTCTTCTTCCCGCAGCCGCGGCGGTGAGTTTCAAGGGGCTGGTGCCCTCTTTTTATGCTGATGCTGTGGGGGGACCTGTGGATTGGTCGGCCGGACCCTTCCCCTACTCCATCACCCTCAATACCTCCTGGCTACAGCCCTAGCACCAGGAATAAGATGGCAACCTCCCTTGATCTCGGGGCCACCCTGATTACACCCACGTCCACAGTGGTGAGTTTGTTTGTGGGAGATGCTCCTGCTCAGGGGGTCACTTTGGAGCGCACCACAGACTGGCTGGCTCCCACTACTTCAATCTCTCTCCCACAGCATCAAACCAATGACTATCTTTCCTCCATTTACAAACTCCCCTACACTGGCTATGGAGCTTTCATGCCCTACAGCGCCGAGCTACCACCCTTCCGATTACTGGCGCCCAGCACAAGTTCAAGAACAGCCCCAGGCTCCAGCACGTCACCTTCACCCACCACCACCTGGCCTTCTACTTCTGTGGCTGTTACCAGGTCAGGGATCCCTCCAGGCCCTAGATCACCGCCTCTGAGTGCAACAGCACCCTGAAGGCCTGGCTGAAGGAGCACTCCAGAAACCCCCAAAATGGCGAGAAGATCTTGCTCTGTAAATATGTAATATATAATGTTCAACCATAATCGCGTCAACTTTTCTTAAAATGTAATCTTGAGTGAATTTGCAACCTGTATATATGTAACTCTAACCATTAGTATCTGTAGTGGACGTATGTACTTACTAACATTCTTTTGTGAGTTCAGAGTTTATCTGTTTTCATATATTTTATGTAATTCATGTACTCCGAAGTCCTTATGTAATGTACCTGGTTCTATTAAAAAGTACTCTGACACCTCCGAGTAAAGTTTGCGCTACATAAAAGCGCATAAATAAATAAATAATAAAGAAATATAAAGAAATTTACATTCCCTCTCTCAGGATGTATGAAAAACACATCCCATAACTGTCCCCCCAGTCTTTTTCTGCTTGAAGTGTGGTAGGATGTTTTACTCAGAAATCCTCTCTTCTCGCTCACTAGATTAGGGTGAGATCCTGAAAGATCCAGCTGCAGCATCAGAGCTTTACTTGCAGAGGTGCTAACAGAAACCCGGTCTGGTGCTTGTCAGAGATCCTACTTACGAATATCACTCTACCTACACTTGGAAGGGGATCCTACTGGGCCTCAGCTTGTCTAATAACCATTGATGACACGGCTTTTTAGCGCAGCTATCTTAGTACCAGGGTCTTTCTATGGTGGCAGTCAATGGTCACTGTGAAACCATGGAGTCTGCATGGCCCATTTTACCTCTAAATTGTGCTAACCAATGGCCTCATTCAATGTGATCCACGTACAGCTTCAGTCTCTCATACAGATTGTATCTCGTTCACAATGGCTCTCAGTGTGTATAGAGTGCCTCAAAGGGTTGTACAACATATGCTTTTACAACACATGCCATTACCACGCATTGTTTTTATATATAAAAACATTGTATTTGTGGGGGAGACCCCCCCACAACCTGAAATTACTTTAAATGCATTGTAAAGGCATGCACGTGGTAAAAATGTGCGTGCTAAGAAATGTGTGGTAAAGGAACAACGAGGTAAAAACCTTGTTGTAAAGGCTGTTTCCCCCTTGATGCAGCTTTTTAAAATGCGGACCATCATCAAGAGTACGTTTGCAACTATCAGAGGAACTTAAAAAGTACTCCCCTCTAGGTGAGACATTCTGATAGATTGTAGCTCAGTACTCTGAAGAGCCTGTAATCAGCTCATTAACCCCAGGCCTTCCAAAACTTCTCTCAGAAATTGAGCCCTGGGAGGTAACAGCTGACATCCCAACCCTTAGGCAAACAAAGGCCTCAAGCTCCTCCTCTGTCAGTGTCAGGCGAGAAATATGTTCCACCGCTTCTCTGTTTGGTGACCTTGTGCTCTGAATGCTGTATCAATTGCAGAGTGGGCCTGTGACTTGCTGATGGCTCTTTCTAATTCCCGGAGATACTGCAATGCATGACTTTTGGGTGAAATTTGTTTTGTCAGAAAACTTATTAGCAGATTTGAGAGTACCTGACTGGTGAACACGTTCCCAAGAAGACCAAAAAAAGTCTGGTTCCAACTCTCTCTCCAGAAAAAAGTGAAACATTTTCTCCTAGGAGAAACCTTCACAACAACAATTCAAGTCCTATTCCTCACCCATCTAGAATGATGCAATGCCATGCTCAACTGCATCCAAAAGACCGCCTTTGCTCCTCTGAAAGGCATCTTTTATTCAGCAGCATGGCACATTAGAGGGCTGAAGTAATCCAACCACATCTCCCTTGTGCTAAAGGAAACACAGTGGCTCCCCCCGGAAACCCCAAATCACCTTCAACGTTCTACCTACCTGGGAAACTAGGAATAGATGTCTATGTCAGATTAGAGACTAAACACCACTGAAAGGGGAAAAACATTAAAACAATCCTTTTTGGTCTGTGCCCCCTGGATCTGGAACAACCTCCCCTTTGATATCAGCACAGCGCCAGCCTTGCTACAATTCAGAAAGAAACTGAAAACTCAGCACTTCAAGGATCACTACGTCAGATACACTGACTTCTCACCTCTTCAGCTAGCTCTACCTCAAGTCTCTGTTCCCTCTTTGCCCCTCAGTGTATCCCCACCAGGGTTTGCCTCTATTCGGAGTCCCAATACTACTCAGCTTGGTTCACACTTAAGTACTTGAAACATACATACACGTTTACTTTTGACAGATTCCTTCTCTTTCTCTGTGAAGATCTTTAGTAAATTCTCGATATATTGGGTACATATAGTAATGGAACCCTGCTCAGTCGCTTGTCTGAAACAGGTACATGCAGCACACATAGAAACAACAAAAGGCCATTGATTGTTTATGTGCAGGAAGGTGTCCCAACCTGGACATAAACAATCATTAAAAAATGTTGTTTTACAACTGCTATGTGTGCTGCATTAAGAAGCACACATAGAAGTTACAAAACACCATGTCAGAGTGTTTATGTGCATGAACAGACACATTCCTGCACATAAACAATCTTCCCCTGCAACACAGGCACCCTTGAACTATGGTGCAAGGGTGTCTACGTTGGCGTTAGGCATCTAAATTAGCACCAGCGCAGGGGGAAATGCAGGGCTGCACTGTGTCTTTGTAAATACGGTGCAGCCCTGCGTTTCAGAAGTGCTGGAGCGCGGCGTTAAGCGAAGGAGGCTAATGACCTGCTCCAACACTTCCTCGTAAATACGCTACCTTTGGTTTCTCAAGTGCTTTCTTACCTTTCATCGTCCATCATACAAACCCCCTGGATCATAAGCAACAAAATATGCCCAACTGTACATGGAAAAGGAAAATGAAAGTGCCTTGGAATGTGTGACTGTGCTGTAGTTGTATCTCTGTTAGGTAAAGTTATAAGGTAACGGTAAAATAATTATCCATAAAATTCTAAGAATAAAGTTTACCCATATTTTAAATAGCTGTCCCCCACTATATATATCAAATAGAAACGACCGTTCAGGGTCATAGCACTGGATCCTAAACATGTCTACAATCTATTGAAACACGAGGGCCAGTCCCAAGGAGTGCAGGACCTGAACTTTGTGACACCTTGGAAAGCAACTTCAGAGTTGAAAGAACTTAGTAGTGAAATGACCTAAACTTTGGTACACCTTGGATAGCAACCTCAGAGTTAAAACAAAGTACCTGTGATTCAGGAAATGTTTCAAAACCGAACTATTCAAGAGTGTTTTTGCCTAAAGATGGTCTCCCTGAGTTGTGAGGAAAGAATGCTAAATTAGGGGTTTCCCAGCAACCAATTAAGATGTAATGGCTCCTACCTACTCTTTATTGTTATAATTACTTACTATGTTGCCTACTCATAATCCACACGTAAGCGCTGTGAAGTTGCCACATGATGACAATCGGCGCTTTATAAAACACATAAATAAATAAAGCCCCAGTATATTGCAAAGCTGAACCCAGAGGGGACCCAGAGAAACGCAGCCAATCCCTCACGAGTTAACACAATCAGCCGCTGTCTGCTATTAGACAACAATGAATCCTGCCTTACATTGCTTCAATGAAACATTAGAAAGTACATTGAATAGGGAAAATTGTCTTCTGTGATTAGAAGTTGCATTTTTCTCTGACTTTTGGCTACTTATTGCCGGGAGCTAATCATATTAACTGCAAGAGTAAAGAAAGTATTTCAGCTATCAAACTTGAACAAATATTCTGCGCTGTTCCAGAAGCAGACAGAGCCTGTGAACGGTGTAATGAAAAATAATGAATGTAGTTCTCAAAAGAATCGGTGGTGAGCTGTAAAGTGAAGTAAATAAGACTAAAGTCCCTTAAGCACTTTGATACTTGCGTTAAGCTTCACAGAGGGAGTTTAATAACATGCATTTTAGACATATTTATACATTTCCCAGGGACATTCCATGAGACGAATGAATACTGCGGAAAAACAAGCAAACAGCCTATTTGATAACAATGTTACGTTTTTATAATCTAGTGGTCTGCTGACTTTGAGAAGATATTCTAAGTTAACTTTCCATGGGCATCCCATAATGCTATACAACATCCACCGGAAACATGTGTATGCAAATTGCGATTCTCCTATTAACATGACCAGAGAATCTGGATTTCATTAAAGACACGGAGGCTGACATTATGCATTTATCCTTTAATAGCAACTCACACAGCCGCACTACATCACAAAGGATAAAGTTCTAGAGTCATAACAAAGGATGTATCTAGGAGATGATCTGCCTCTTTTAAAAGAATCGCAGCAGGAAGAACTTCAAAAGGAACTGAGAGATCCGGGTAACGGGAAACAACTTCATGGGATGAAACATCAAGGAAGAAACTTCAGCAAGTCAAAGGCCAGCCGGTTAAACGGAGTTGCCTGAAAGAAAGAAATGAGTAAGAACCAAGAGCCTGAAGAGCAAACTCATCACATGGGCATAGCAAAGATTAAAACCAATTGAAGCAAATCATAAAATCATGCACAAATACAATATATCAAAGATGTAGATGTAATAAGCTCAAAGATACCCCTCAAGTTGTAAAAGGGAGGAGGGAGGGATAATGTCAGCCTCCGTGTCTTTAATGAAATCCAGATTCTCTAGTCATGTTAATAGGAGAATCGCAATTTCATTACAAGACCGGAGGCTACATTATGCATGTTCGTAGCCCCGAAGGACCACCTCAGACATATGCTCGATAGGCTTACAGTAATGACGAGCAAAGGTATTAGCATTTGACCAGTCAGCAGCTTTCAGAATATCATCCAACTTACCACCTGACCAGAAGGACTTACTGGCCATAGCTCCTCTGACAGAATCTGCTTGGAACTTAGAGAGGTCAACACCAGCAAGCTTCATGGTAGATTTAACCCATCTAGCAATGGAGGTGGAAGAAACAGGTTTGAAAGGTTTCACAAAGGAAACTAAGAGTTGATTTGCGTCATTGGGGCGCAGGAGAGACATCCTTGCATCATATTCTTTCATGCAAGCAACCACACAAAGTTTAGGTAAGGTGTCAAAACGAGGATAGAAGATAAAATCTGACATCGTTTTGGTTCTTCTAAGTAATTCGAACTTGACACCAAACATATCATAACATCTATTTGAAATGTCTAAGCTTCTGATGTCAGATACCCTCCTACAGGAAATTAAGCACAAGAGTGTAGCAAGCTTAAAGGAGAGAAACTTTCTATTAAGGGAAGAATTATCTGGCCAGGAACAAAAAAGGTCTAAAATGCACTTGACATCCCAAAGGGTCTGGTATTTAGGTCTAGGGGGTCTCCTTAGTCTTATACTCTTGAGGACCCTACAAATGATAGGATTTTTACCTACCGATTTACCGTTGATAGGAGCGTGACCAGCAGAGATTGCAGATCTAAAGCAGTTAATAGAGTGATAGGAAAGACCTCTGTCAAATTGTTCGACCAGGAAATTAACGATATTCACGACAGGAGTCTCCACGGGATCCAGACTCCTTTCCAGGCACCAATGAAACCATTTCTTCCAAATGCTGTTGTATCTAAGGTGTGTCCCAGGTGCCCAAGATTCTAATAGAAGAGAGAGAGCTGTCGACGAAAGTCCAGACAGCTCGTTGGATTGCCTGACACTTTCCAGGCAAGAAGGTTCAAATTCCCCTCGAGAATAAGACGGTGATCTTCCCCGTCTGCGTTTGAGACCAGGCCTGGAGAGGCTGGGATCAGAAAGGGAATGTCGCATGCTAGTTCCAGGGCTGTCGGGAACCAGGCTTGGGACGGCCAAAAGGGAGTTATTAGGATCAGGGGGCATTGATCCGATCTGACCTTCTGAAGGACTCTCTGAATCATGGCGAAAGGAGGAAAGGCATAACCCAGGAAGTGGGACCAGGGTTGGAGAAACGCGTTCACAGCAAGAGCGCCCGGGTCTGGCATCCAACTGAAGTAGTTGGGAAGTTGGAAGGTAAGCCTGCTGGCGAATAGATCCACGTCTAAGGGACCCCAAAAGTGGGAGAGGGAATTGAAGACGTTCACGTCGAGTTTCCAGTCCGAGAAGTCTATAAGGAATCTCGAATTCCAGTCTGCTGAAATGTTCGATTTCCCGGGGAGATATTCCGCCCTGAGGGAGATTTTGTGTTCCAGACAGAACATCCACAGTCTCCTGGCAAGGTTGGAGAGATCCGCAGATCTCGTCCCTCCAAGGCGATTGATATAGGCCACAGCGGAAACGTTGTCCATCTTCAGAACAACGGACCTCCCTTGGATGGAGTGTTTGAAGCTCATAAGAGCGTATAAGCCAGCCGTCAATTCCAGAAAATTTATGTGTGGGAGGATTCCGATAGGGTCCAAACCCCACCGGTGTCCTGGTCCCCCAAACGAGCACCCCTGCCATGAAGACTGGCGTCTGATTCTAGGACAAAATCCGGGGATGAGCCGAAGATAGCTTTGCCGTTCCAGGCGTCTAAGTTCTCCAGCCACCAAAAAAGCTCTGTTCTCGCATCCGGATCCAGAGAAACAAGGTCCCCATACCACAGACCTGAATTGAGGGCTTTCCTTTTTATTCTCTGAAGTGCGCGGTAGTTCAGAGGGCCGGGAAAAATAGCCTGGATGGAAGAAGAAAGGAGCCCAAGAAGTCTGGCTAGTTCGCGGAGAGTTAAAGACTCTTGTTTCAGAACAGACCTGATCTCCTTCCGGATCTTGGCAATCTTCTTGGCCGGAAGAAGGAGAAGACATTTCATGGTGTCTAGAGTGAAGCCGAGGAATTCTATAGTTCTGCAGGGAGAGAGCATGGATTTGTCTCTGTTGATGATGAACCCTAGGCTCTCTATCAGGTTCATGGAGGTTTCTAGATCTCTTAGGAGGTCTGAATGGGATTGGGACATGATAAGAATATCGTCCAAGTAAATGATGAGGCGGATACCTCTCTCTCTTAGAATTGTAACGACACACTTCATGATCTTGGTAAAGCACCAAGGGGCAGAAGAGAGGCTGAAGGGAAGAGCTTGGAACTGGTAGAGATGTTCCTTCCAAGCAAATTGAAGGAAGGGTTGATGTTCCTTGTACATGGGAATCATGAAGTAAGCTTCCTTCAGGTCTAACTTGGCCATCCAGTCCCCTTCCAGAAGGAGATCCCTCAGGAGGTGGATACCCTCCATTTTGAAATGGCGATAAACCAGGAATTTGTTGACTTCTCGAAGGTTTATTACGGGTCTCCAACCCTTGTCCTTTTTCTGAACGAGAAACAGTGTGCTTATGAATCTTGCATCGGACCAGGGAACCTCCACTATTGCGTCTTTTTTTAGCATGGAAGCGATTTCTTCCTCCACGATCTTTTCTTGATCTTCTGAGAGGACGAAGGGGTGGGGTAAGTGTGACTGGAGGGGAATCTGTAAGAAGTCTATCTTGAAACCCATGACGGTTTCTAAAACCCATGGGTCTTGGGTAATTGAATCCCAAACATGATAAAACTGTTTTAGCCTGCCCCCTACTATGGGAGGGATAGAAGAAGGAGGAGTAGTACTTACTTGTAGAGTTTGAGGTGTTGGGAGCGCCTCGACCTCTTGAACCACGGTTTCTCGGGCCTCTTCCTCTTTGGGGGAAGAAGGGTTGTCTAGGGGGGTAGAAGCCCCTTCCTGTTCCTCTGAAGGATGAGTAGGGTCGTTGGTTGCCTCGGCCGGAAGAGCGACCCCTTCTACCGGCCTGGCCAAAAAGGTTGGTGTTGAATACCCGTCTCAGGTTGTTCTGGGCTCTATCAAGGGCAGTAAAGGTGGATACGTATTTGCCAATCTCTTTGATTATGTCCTCTCCGAAAAGAAGGCCTTTGGGGTTCTGGGAGGGTTCCTTCTCCGCCATGTCACCTAATTTGGGGTTGACTTTGTTCAGAATAGATCTCCTCCTCTCAATGTTCAAACTAGAATTGGCGTTGCCAAGGAGAACGATGGCCCTTTGGCTCCAACCTCGAATGAGGTCAACGTTCAAGGGGGTAGAGGAGAGGTGGGATTGTTCAGCCATATCTAGGATTCTAATCAAGGGTCCTAGGACGTCTAAAAGTCGGTCTTGGCAGCCCTTGAGGGCCCTCTCCAATCCTTTTCTAGGGTCACGTCCTAATTTAAATAGGAATTTAATGAGGCTAGGGTCTAGGTTTGGAGTTTGCAGACTCTGTCATCAATGGTAGGTCTGGGGGATTCAGACCTCATTGTGTTTCTGGTGTTTCTATCCAGAAGGTTTCTCAACCAGCGTGTAACAAATTTGGAAACATGATCCTGCGGGAACCATTTTGAGCTGTTGGGGTGAGAGATGTTTAGGGGGGAAAACATCTCCTCTCCAATAGGGTTTAAAATAATATTTTTTGGGGTAGGTTCCGGATCGAATTGGGAGTTAAGATCATGTTGGACCTCATCCAGGTCAAAGACGAACTCGTCTGAAGGGTCTTTGGAGGAGTTGTCATCCAAGGAGGAGGGAGAGGAGTCAAGACCAACATTTCTATTTGTTTGGTTAGCACTATTCCAAAGTGTGCCGCGAGGGGCACCATACATATTTGTGCCGCCATGGGCACCGGTCAAGGGAGTGTCCCGAGGGACATCAGGTTCAAGTGGGGCGCGGTGGCCTCCCATCCAAAGTGAGGTGCTAGGACCTCCTGTGCTTTGAAAGGCGCTAGGGCCTGTAGTGCTTTCGCAATGTTTGGTCTTTTTGGGTCTCTTACCGTGTAAGGGGAGATCCTGGGGATCGCACGGTCTTTTAGAGAGCATGACTTCTCTGAGGGAGGACATCATGCAAGACTTAATTTCTTGTTGCAGAAATTTTTTAAGCGAATCGTCAATGGGGGCAGGTGAGCTAGCGGTGGCGTCATCAGAATCCATGTCAGACATGGTGTGGTGATGAAAGATTATTAACAGGTAAGATAATAATCAAATCCCCTTTTTCTCCTCCTTTTTTTTTTTTTTTTTGAGGTTAAGTCTCAAGCTACTCCCCTTTTTTTTTTTTTTTATATATAGGTAATTATCCCAGGCTGAAAGGGTAAAGGGGTATAATTATGGTGAGTAATTATGTAGGTAATTATCCTAACCCCAAAGGGTAAAGGGGGGTATAATTAATATGATAAGTAATGGGTAAAGTTAAGGCTCATAAAGTCCTCAGCAAAGTATTGATAAAACAAAGGGACGCTTATTATGAAAAAAGCGTGTTTAGAAATATTCCTAAATAAATCTGGGAAGTGAACGCAGTGGTCGTATGTCTCCGGCGGCAGAAGCAGAGCAACTGACAAGCTAATTCAGTCGTGCTCGAGCTCAGCCGCCGGAGGAAAGGAAAGTGGCTTGGAAGGGGAAGCACGCAACGCGGGTGTTGCGAGCGTGCTTTCCTCTAAGCCAAAAAAACAGGAAGTGGAGCGAAATCGTAGGCGCACCTCCGCTGAGTGAAACGGAGATCCGACGCGCGTTTCAAGCGGCGAAAGGCGAGAGGGAAGTCGGAAAGACGGTATGAAGGGGAGCGCGGTCGCGCGTTTTACAGGGGAAAAGGGGGGTGGACAACCATATATTGGAAGTCCATTGGGAGGGAGGGTGGGATGGGAGGGGGGGAGCCTGCGCCACCCACCACCAATAACATCTGTGCTGAGACACGGAGTTAGGGGAAAAGCATCGCAAGGTTACTAGAAAACGCTGCATATAGGTCTCAAATAAGCACAAAAGTACTTGGCTTAAAAGGGCAGTACAATACAATAAAATCAAAGCGACATAGAGATATAGAATTTAACAAAATACAAGTCTAAGCTTAAAATCAAGGAGCAAGTAATAGTAGTGACTTATCTGCTGGCGAGCCGCTTTTAAAAGAGGCAGATCATCTCCTAGATACATCCTTTGTTATGACTCTAGAACTTTATCCTTTGTGATGTAGTGCGGCTGTGTGAGTTGCTATTAAAGGATAAATGCATAATGTAGCCTCCGGTCTTGTAATGAAATCTGTGTGCTTTAACAATACTCAGATTTGTGATCTACCATCTGGGCAGTCTCAAAAGCTGCCAAGGCTAAAAAGCCCCAAAAACATGGAAATACACCAGTTGTAGTTTACTGAACTAACTATAACTTGCTTCCCATTACACACTGCTTATGACCTCGCATATTACATCACTCACAACATGTTAGATGACACCACTGATGACATCGCTGATTATATATAAATAATGACATTGTTGAAATTACTAATGAGATCAGCCAATGATTCTGACAGGGTGCTAGGCTTTGTGAACAAGGGGTGATACTATATCAGTTTTTAGACTCATAAGTTTGTCCGTAAACTTTCAAAAGATGCAAAAGAATTTGTATTTTTCGGAAGTGAAGAACTTGTGATGGATGTAATTGTCTTTTTACTTGAATTCACCCAAAAGATGGGTGCAGTGGGGCTAGGCCACTTGCATAGAGCAGTCCACTGAGCATCAATGGACTGCAGACCCCTTTGTCAACCATTCCTGTGAAGGAATGATTGCTGAGAAAGTAGGGTGTTATGTGGTCATGGAAGGGTGGGATCCTGTTGCCAACCCTTGGTAAACTATGTTTTTTGTTACTCACAGGGGACCATATCACCGAAGCTTACCCTGTACTGAGGGCCATCCTGTACTTGACATTTTCACAATACTGCTACAGGATATCACCCTACTTTCGATGAAGGGAGATTTCATGACCACACTTGCTTTCAAAGATAGGCATTTCCACATACTGATGTCTGCAAGCCATCACCATTATCTGTGGATTTGTGGTGGGTGGAAAACCTTATCATTTCAGAGTGTTACCTTTTAGGATAAAATCTGCTCCTCGTGTCATTATGAAATGGTCAGGAGTGGTAGGAAGACGCACTTGTATGCGTATCCTTACACTCTAGTGCCTAGTGCACAAACAGTATTTTAGTATTTTGGTTCCACAAACTAATGTCTTACCCTTGAGGTGAAAAAATGGCATCTGCTACCAAAAAGACCCAGAATTTTCAAGGATCAACAAGTCAGTACCAATCAAAGCAGTAGCTTATTCCAGAGAAGAGAGTGTGCAGTGATTCAAGAGATGGACAGTCTCTGACAGTGAGGACATTTTAGTAGCTACTCTGAATGATGCTTTCATGCATCATTTTGGTTCCCTGTGCACCCTTAAAAATGTGTCAATTTATTGTATTACTCGTATGAAAATAAGATACAGTCTTCATCCTTATGAATTCATATATATTTAACTTTATGCATTACTTCGAATGTAATTTATGTTATCATTTAGAGGAGTGTCTAATAAGCCAACGATTTGGGCAACTGGAGACTGAAATCAAACCTGACACCCAATTTAAGGTATATGTTGGTATGGTGGAACAGGAGAGAAAGAACTCTTGGTGAGCAGACAGTCTGTATGCCCTTGGTTGCAGCTAACACTCTCAAATGAAGCCTCTGTTACAGGCTGTGGAGTACACTTGACAGGCCTAGCAGTACAAGGGAAGGGACAACTCTAGCAAAGTAGCAGCATAATAATGTGTTAGACTGCTTCTTGTTACTTGTTTACACATTTCCAGTACATGGTAGTATGTGCTTGACAGAAAAGTTTAAACCAGAGCACAAATCTCACACTCACTCCAGATGCCCAAACTTGCATGAAATATTGGGCACTAGAAGAACAACTATTGGTAGACAATGACGTTGCAGATCTCCTAAGCAGAGACAATGAGGACAAAGAGAACAATGGGCAAACATACGAGTGGGAGCTAAAGACAGAAGTGGTACAAGTAAAATGTTGGGGCACACCTACATTTTTCCTGTTTGCCATTAGCAAAAATCAAGAAATGCCATAGCTTTGCATTGTGTCCAGGTATGTACAACTCAGTCCTTGCGGAATACACTATGGATAACTTAGTCAGAGATATTTGCTTATGCTATTCCACCTGTTTCACCCATTGTGTATGTGGTAAGGAAAATGGGTTACACAACCATGGTCTTAATTCTGGTTGAACCAACAAGAGCAGGATACCCTTAGCTTTCTTAACTTCCCAATATGCTGTTACAACCACTTTGCCGTTTGCCACTTCCACCAGATTTGCTCACTCGAAAACTTGGTCAGATGTGTTTTCCCAGACCTCAATTGTTTCCTCTGGCGAAAGTTTTAGAGTTTGGCTTTCCACAGTTACCTCAGCATTATAGGAATACTTTAAGGGCGGCAAGACGCCCAACTACTACAGTTCATTCTTAGAGGGGTTCTCCTAGTGATATTGTGAAATATTCTCATGCAGCCTGTCCCACATCCCTAATTAACTAGGATATATGTATTGCATTTTGTTATAAGTGCATTTATATAGCACTAACTACCACAGACATATCACTGAAGCACTTTAAAAAAACATTATTTATTAAGTTTTCACGTGTAATAACTGATCAACAGAAACACACATTGCTAGTAGGTAAAAATGCTTACAACATAATACAGCTTGGCATTGAAGGAAGGAAGAGGCAAAAGAGATACTCGGCAAGTAAGTCTTCAAATAAAAGTAATTGCAGGCATGTCTCACCTCTAAAGAAGTTTAAGAGGTAGAGCAAGAAGGCCTATGAATAATAGCAGCAGACGTACAAGGAGAAGGTAGGAGTCATATGATTAATCAGAGTTGATTGGCGCTATGGAAATCAAATAATCTTGGAGAGGTTGCCTGATATCTTTGGGTCTAGAGATGTGTGGTTGTAATTGTGCATAATCTTTGCTAATTATGTCACATTGGGTCATCCTTTTGAGCCAGGCTGAATTTGTGGGACAATGTTTACTGGCCAATGGATTGCCAGTTCTCGTTTAGCAAGAAGGAATGCTATGGAGGCAAATCTACGGACGAATTTGGGCATATCAAGGGTGTGTCCCAAAAGTGCCAATAGTGAGGCGGGTGCGATTGTGACCCCTGTCATTTTGGAAACTTGGTAGAAAACAGTGGGTACAGTATTGTCCTAGAAGTAGGCATGTCCAGGTTAAATGTGCAAAGTCGGCATCTAGTGCATGGCATTTGGGGCACTGGGACGATTGCGTAGGACCATAGCAGGCCAAGTCTACAGGAGTGATGTAAGCCTGATGCAGGAATTTAAAGTGAAGAAGTTTGTGCCTACGGTTGATGGAGACGAGCTTCGTTTGGGGACAGGGGTAAGACCAGACTTTGTCACAGAGTGGGAATTCCAGATCTATACCCAAGGCCGCTCATGCCCGTCCCGTGCGGTCAAGCTTCATGGCCAGACAGGTGCAGTATAACCGAGAACCCAGCCTCCCCCCCATAGGTGTTCACTATAATAAGCGTTAACGGTGGAATGTCCTCCGGAGCCAGGGGATATGAAGGGAGTCGGGAATGCAGAGTGTTATGGAGCCATCATAAAACAAAGTGGTCCATATGTGAGTTATTATGAAAGTGAGTGCCATCAGCGTGTGCTTGAACATGGCCTTTGGGGAAGACAGCTCCTAAAGTATTGAGATCATGCCGTTTCAGAGTACTCTGGACGAGTTTCTTGCATGAAAGGGGAAGCCAGGGGTTGCCGCTCAAGGGCAGTGCCGATGAATAAAGAATGCCACCCCCCAGAGCACAGTGCAGTTTCTGCCATGCCCAACATGTGGTGGATAGCATTTGGACATCAGTAGGGTCTATGGGTATGCCCGTTTAGCAAAATAGCCAAAAACGGGAAGTCTCCATGCTGATTGCTCTCCGGCTTAAGGTAAGGTATCCAGGTTTCTGGTTGATACCAGTAATGCATAGAGGCATTGAGCAGCCAGGTAATAGAGATGGAGATCCCGTACTCCAAATCTGCCGTGCTCATAAGGAAGGGTTAATGTGTCCCATCTAATACGAAGTTTGTGCTGGCCAACACAAGACATAGTAAGAGAATGTCAAGGGTGAGGAAAAGGTGTTGCATCACTGGTATAGGAATATTAAGGAACAGGTATAAAAACAAAGGGAGGATGACCATTTTGATTGTGACCCCCTCGGCCGGCCATGGACAGTGGAAGTGTAATTCAGCATGCCACCTGTTTTGAAAGTTTGTTAAGGGAGGGACCATAATTGAGTCAAAGAATCTGGTGTTTGTCCCTGTGAAGTTCTATGCCAAAGTATTTGGTGGAGTATGTGGTCCATGTTAGTGGAGATTCTAGGTAGGCACGCTGAGTGCAATCGGTTAACAGGAAAAGTTCAGACTTAACCCAGTTAATGTGTAACCTAGACAAAACCCCCAAAGTGCATCATTTCACAGATTTACGGTCACTGATTATCAGAGGGGTGGTGCACAAACAATAAAGTGTTGACATCATACAGGGATAGTAGGAGAGCGCCATGCGTAAGTTGTAGACCACGAGTGATATGTTTTTCTTGAAGATGACGGACTAGCGGGTCCATCGCAATGATGTAAAGGAGAGGGGAAAGGGGCAGTCCTGTCTCATCCCTCTGGTACAGGGAACAGAGCAGTAAGTAAGCCGTTCACTCTCAGTCAAGCCAGTGGGTCCACATAGAGGAGCATCACTAGAGAGATTAAACTGCAGGGAGACCTAGTTTGTTTAGTGTCACCCTCAAGAAGGGCCACTCCAGGGAGTCGAATTCCTTCTCAGCGTTCAACAAAGCCACTGTTGCAAAGGTCTGCAGGAAGATCCTATTTAAGACTGCAACTATAGTCTACACATTAAAGGAGTGGAAATGTGGGGGACAAACCCAGACTAGACAGGGGAACTAATCTACTCCGTCAGCAGGGCCAGCTTAGTGGCAAGAACTTTGGTGAAAATCTTATTGTCAAGATTGAGTAGAGAAGTGGGGGGTAGAAGGTGCCCAGCTGGGGTCTTTACAGTGTTTCAGAAGTAGTGTGGGCACCGCTTCACGTAATTTAGGCTGTAGACTTACTGCGTCAAGTGACTCTGAGTACATAGCAATGAGGTTTGGGGCTAGCTGATGTTTATAGGCTTTATAGAATGCGCCTGTAAGGCCATCCAGTCCCGGGGCCATGGACCCATCAAGGTAATCTATTGCCTGGATAACGTCTTCACAGGCAATAGGCTCACTCAAAAATTGTCTATATCAGTCCGCACCATTGCGACCTCCGCCAGGTAATTTGCCGTCACCAATTTGGTGTGTGAAGAGCAGGAGGTGTACAATTGTTCATAATAGCGCTTGAATGCATCCATTATGCCCTCGTTATCTGACACTCTGTGCCCAGTAGGGGAGTTTATCCTGGTGACGTAACCACTAATGGGGTTGGGTTGGAGCAGGTGCGCCAGGGTGTAACCAGGGCGTTCCCCCTCACCCTATCATCTAGCAGTGGTATGTTTCCCCATATACAGTGTCTCTCTATCTGCCAAGTCGCGAAACTCGGACAGTAAAACTGAACACCGATGTAGCTGGGCGAAGGCACTGCTTTGGGTATCCACCTGATCTAGGTTGTGAAGTTCAGACTCCACTCAACTCAATTGGGAACGTATATCTCGGAGGATTCCAGCATGCTTGGAAATGCAGACACCACAAATGTATGCCTTAAAGGCCTCTCATTGAGCGGCCTGAGTGGAAACTTGTTCCAACATTATGGGCAAAATACTCAGTGATGGAATCATGCAGTTCTGTGTGAAACACGAGGTCATGAAGAGCCTTGCCCGCGAATCTCCAACTGCGCTCCAGCCCACTACCATAGGGTACCCTCAGTTCAAGTCGAACCGGACAATGGTCCGATAAAGTGAAGGGCAAATGGCTCACAGCCGTTGTCCTTAGGGACGCATTTGCAGATAGGAACCAATAATCGAGTCTCGTCCACACACCATGTGGTGTGGAGTAGAAGGTATAGTCGGAGGAGAGTGGATGACGCACGTGCCAAATGTCAGTGAGAGCATAGGGTTCTGCGATGTTCTGGAAAACTTCCAGGACATGGGGCTTACTGGGCTGAGCCCTGGTCGAATCACCTAAGGGGTTTTGCACCATGTTGAAATCCCCACCCATGATAATAAGATCTGCCTCCATCCGACCCATATGAGTATATAAGTCATGCTAAAATTCAGGTGCATCAGTGTTTGGGACATAAATGTTCATCAGCAAAGGTCCGCATGCCCGCCACTATCCTAATACGATATAACGGCCGTTGGAGTCAATGATGCTACCAGTATGGGAAAAGGGAATTCTTTTATGTAGGAAGATACACATTCCCTGGCAAATGAGCTGTAACAGGAGATTGAGATTAACCCCATGGCAGGATAGATATGAAATTACCTGCTTCCCTTTTTCTGGATTGTTATGGCCACAAATGTTCCAGGTGAGGAGAGTGATGGCAATGCAGAACAAACAATTCGAGAATATAAAAACTCCAGATCCCCTTCCCCTACCCACACCAGATGATGAAACATCCAGGGAATCCCAATAACAAAAACATAAAGTTAAACATCCCGTTAGGGAATAGTGTGGTATACACCGCTGGGAGCAGGCATTGCCTCAGTCGGCATGGTCCGCAAAGCAAGAAGGAGCATCTGAAATGTAAATGGTAGGATCACACATAAAAATGAACCAGTGAGAACATATTGATGCAAAGTCACAGCGCTGATTACAGTCAGATACAGGGCTGACATCTAGGTATGGTTCCCCCAGGAGGGCAACAGCGGCAGAAGAAAGACCGCTGGCAATGACTGTTTCAGGGTAGGGATGATTGTGCCGCGGGAGCAGGGGAGTGCGAGCGTTCCAGAGTACTGCACCGAGAAGAGGGTTTGTTCGCGGTATAGTGCTTACAGAAGTTATTCACATCCGCAGGAGTATTGAAAATACATGACTTACCATTGATTTCAACTAATAGCCTGGCAGGATAAAGCATGGCGTATTTGAGGCCTAGCTTACGTAGGGAGTTCTTGACATCTACATTTGTTGCGCGCTCCACAACAAATGTAAACATGAAGCTTTTATGGCCAAAGAGATCTGTAAGTAACTGTTCAGCAAAGATATTGGGGCTCTTCTTGTTTGTGGATTCCGCAATGCCCAATATGCAAATATTGTTCTGACTCAATCTGGCTTCTAAATCTTTGTTTTCAATTGCCACGGTCTTGAGGATATGCTCCAGCTTTTCCTGGTGCTTCACCACTGTCCCCGCACCATCCTCCAGCCCTGAGTTCTGCTCCTCTGCACCGACAAGCCTGGTATTTTGGTGATCTAGGCGTTAACCATGTGGTCTATGCGGCTGGTGAGGGCATCAAAACGTGCATCAGTAGAGCGAAAGGCAGCTCATAGTTCAGCCATTATGGCCTCTGTGCCGCTTGCAGAGTCAGAGCTCGCTTCTCTGTTTGGAGGCTCATCTGTAGCTGAGTGAGAGCCTTAATTTTGCTTGGGCTTAGCTTGTTCGAATGGTATCTTGCGTTGTATCTTGCGTTGTTTCGGGTCCGCAAAACCCATCATGTAGATCTGGTAGAGAACAAGGAAGAGAGATAAATAGGGGATGCCGAATGGGGTGAGGTGAGGCAGCACCAGCTACCACCACCACAGCAGGAGACCAGCGCAGCAGCAGGACATCGCTGGGTGCAACCCAGGAATGTTCAGGTGCACAGAGCGGCAAGAAAGGAGAAGCCTAGTATAGTACAAGATCACCAATGCATCAGAGGCTTAACAACACCTCACATCTAGGGAGCAGCGAAATAATGGCCAAATCTCTCAGCCACACCCCACCCCTCAAGATTCAATCTTCTATTGTTGCTCCAAATGGGTTACTGCCAGGGAGATGGCACTTTGTTGTGTTCACTACAACAAACCATATTTTGTCAACCGCACTTTTCCAATTCTTAAGGATGCATATTTCTGCATGTGTGGGTAACTGAATACGGTGCTTTTGGATGTATAGGTGTTTATGCTTATTAATAGAGACCCCTGATAAAGGGTCACAGGACATGAAATGCATTGGGTAGGATGAACAGTATTGAATACCAGAGAACATAGTGATGGAAGTTAAACAAAAATATGAAGGAAATTCAATTCATACAAAGACAGAAATAATTAATAAATAACAGATTTTCTGGAAGAAATAAAATAGGATTTTTTGTTCAACAGTGCCTGAAGTTCATTTATGAAAATACTGAAGTAAAAGCCCAAAAATATGAGGTTTTTATGGTGGCGTGGATCAGTGAGGTTTTTGTTTTGTTTTTTTCTTACTGTTTGGTATTGTGTAATGTGTTGTGTTTATGCTTTTAATTGACTAATAAACAATATCAATACAATACGGTTTCAGGAGTGAAGTGCAACTGGGGCAGGCAAGTAATTATCCACTGCGGTACAAAAGGGGGTGATGATGGACGGAGCATCTGAACCAATCAAACACTCACACCCAGTCAAAAGATCTGGGTTTAATCCAGCACCGTTCTTTTGCCCACTCTGCCACCCCAGTTCAGACATGGCCATATGCAAATCAGTCTGACCCTGTGCCCCATGGGAGCAGTCCTGCCCGAACTGCCTAGCCATGCCTTCCCTGGAACGGAAACAAGCTTCCTAGGACCGGTTTCTGGCAATTCAGCCGTCTTCAGCCAGGCTTGCTTGAATCCAGTGGCAAAGTGAGCAAGGGACTCACGTCTGAGCATACCCTGCCAAATTATGGGGGTGGCAGAGTGGGCTAAAGAACGGTGATGGATTAAACCCAGATCTGTTGACTGGGTGTGAGTGTTTGATTGGTTCAGATGCTCCGTCCATCACCACCCCCTTTTGTACCACTAAGTAATTATCCACTACCAGCATGTTGTTTACAGTATCAAATAGGTGTAATACAGGAGACATTGCACACACCTGGTCAGCACAGAGGACTTGTTCGAATGTATATCACACACATTCACAGGATCCTTCTAAGTGATGGGGACAAATATTATAATAAGCGGTGGAGCTTGGTGCATTATGGGTCTGGGGAGCATGTCCATAAATCACCATGCTAATGCTTGATACTGAAACAAATACTTTGTGAAAAATAAGTTGCAGTATTCAAAACGCAACACCAGATGGCAGAACAGTGTACAGCATGTGATCTACAGATTTCAAATCTGTAAACTGACTCTTACAGGATACGTTTACTTGTGATCAGATTATATGCAGCATTGACACTGGTAGAGTGGGTTTTTAACTGTCCAGTACAGTGGTGAGTATGGGCTCTCAGAAAGTCACAAAGTACATGAGAGACTGTAACTCAAATTGCGAAGAGGAATTGCAGTGACTTTTATAAATCTTGGGCATCACAAAAATCATAACTAAGTACTTTGTGTTAATTTTATTTCTTGTTCCCCTACTCCAGACAAAGGATAAACATTTTCTTTTCCTGTTGCTCAACATGCATGTCTTTCTCCGGGATTTATTTTAAAACTTGCAACAGATTAATGTTTAGAAATTATGGGGCATATTTACAAAGAAGTGACGGAGCGTGGCGTTCAACTTCTTGGCTTAACTACGCGCTCTGCCAGATCTGAAACGCAAGGCTGCACTGTGTTTACAAAAATACGTTGCAGTCCTGCAATTCCCACTGCACTGGTGCTAAATTTAGCTGCCTAGCGCTAACACAGGCACCCTTGAATCATAGTGCAAGGGTGCCTGTGTTGTGGGAAATTGTTGTATTTGTGCAAGAGGGTGCCCCTTCCTGCACATAAACAATCTTAAATGACGATTTGTAATTTCTATGTGTGCTGCTTTGTGCAGCACACAGTAGTTGCAACTCGTTGTTGTTAAAATTATTGTTTATGTGCCGTAAGGGACACGTTCCTGCACATAAACAATCAAGGGTGGCGTCTTGCTGTTTTTATGTGTGCTGCACAATACAGCAAATATAAAAACAGCAAAAACGAGGCAAAATAAAGCATTTCTCCTCGTTGCGCCCTGTTAAGACCAGGTTGTCCCTGGTCTTAATTCTGGTGCTGCCCCATATTTACGCCACTCCTGTAAATATGAGGCAGCGTCAAAATCAATGGGTGGAACGCCCACCGCAACACCCATTGCCCACCCCTTTCACACTAACTATAGCGTGAAAGGGTGCCTTATTTACTGGGCAGTGTTAAGCCACATTAACTGCATTGTAAATGAGGCGAAGCCCGTGCAGCCACCACAACGTCAAGAAAAGATACGTTATGGTGGTGATCGTGGCCTGTAAATATGCCCCTATTTATTTTCTGCTTGCTTTCGGCGCCCAGCAATGTAGGCTCTTTTTAATGGATATGCCTTTGTTTAGTTGTTCTTCGTTGTGGCAATAAAGAACTTCATTAATTATTTACTTTATTTCATGAGGTCTTCAGAAAGAAAGTGTGTGTTTTTATATAATGGATATGCCAGTGTAGTCCTGGACTGATGACAATACAATAAATACTACTTAACAATTCCTCCACCTTTGGATCCTGTTTCAGGCTTAACTTAATGTTCAGAAATTAATAAATGGAAATTAATATTTTATAAAGGGGGGAGCAGATGATCCAATTGCTGTTCCTTTACCAGGTAAATAAATATTACATAGATCTGTGTGCAATAAAACCGCGAATTGCAGATTCTGTTATGTTCCATCAACTTGTGTGCTAAAATGTTCTGAACACACAAAAAAAATATTTGATCATCACCATGGCACCAAGATGTTACAAGCAACATTTAAATGGGTATTTTTTTCATGGTGTTATGATGAGAAGAGTAGAATAAGCTTTGTAAAAACACATCTGACAAGCAAGCAGCTCAGGTAAAATAGGCTGCGTAGGCACTGGAAGTAAGGGTGCGGGGGGGGGGGGGAGTAGCGAAATAACTGTGCTGGAGGTCCAAGTGAACGAGTGACACTGATGTCTTAAAATGTTGACTTTTATCTTTTCACGTTTGCTGTGCATTCAAAGACATAGTTCAAACGTCAGGCTGCTTCATTTGACAAATTGCTGCTTGTTCTTATAATATGGAAATTGGTGTGCTTTTCTTTCTCTGACTGCACAGTGACAGGATTTTGTAAAATGATCTATGTGAAAATCTTGCGGGTGTGAAAAGAAATGTAAATACCTATAAATGAACTGTACACATATTTCTAAATAAATCAGCACTTAAGAGTGCACATATGCAGTGCTTTATTGGACTTTACTAGTTAATACGCAAATTACAAATATAGGATAATGCCAGATTTTCACATATCTTTTGTGCGCTATATAATTTTATCAGTAAAACTGAATGTCTTTGCAAATGTAGTAGCCATTTCAGTGGAGGATGTGCTGTCTGTAAATGACTGTGCACTATCTCACCACGCTTTAGTAATATATTTGCGACAGTGTGTTCCACATTGCACCACCTGCTACGTTCTTAACCCCTTCTCTGCGGGGGTAATTCCCCGTTGTGCTGGGGGGTGGGAGGGCGTGCACTTCGCCCCTGTGCTGATGACAAGCTCAGCTCATCATCTGCCACATTGCTTGTGTGCTGATGACGAGCTGAGCTCGTCACGGCCACGCCCGTTCCTTAGAACGCTCATCACAGCAGGGGAATTATCCCCGCGTGTGAGCGTTCTAACGGCCATGACGAGCTCAGCTCGTCATCAGCACACGAGCACTGAGGCTCGTCATCAGCATGGGAGGGGTTAAACCATTACCGCGAATGGATGTGGTTCATTTGCTACACTTCTTTTCTGATGCTTTGATTTTCACAATCCCTATGAGTTCAGTGAAGTAACATTGATGGCAGCTCTCCCGCCCCGCTGGAAATTGTTCCAGCACCACTGCTTGTCTGTGGTACCTAGTTGTAAACATTCAGTGCATCCGTATTCTTCTTGATAATCGTGTGCCTTGTACCCGTTCAGGAGGAGCAACGGGACATTCAGCAGAGCTGCCTGCATCAGATCGGCCACACAGTGAATCATCAACATACGTCAACATACCCATCTCACCTACAGCTAAAAAACAGCTTCACTACATGGAATTAGAGCTTCAAGAACCCACAGTTGGAATACGAGGTAGAAGCGATGTGCCTAAATTTCATGTATTGTATCTCCTACGGTTGGATAGTAGCTCCCAGTGTTAAGTAGTTATTCCTTTAAAGTGAAGGTTTTGCCAGTGAACCATTATAGGCACCTAATTCTGTGTCTTGCTTTTCTTGTTGGTGTGGTCTCTGGGTGGCATCTGGTAGTTGGAGCTATCTAGGTAGATGTTGGGTAGCACAGGTTTAAGACGGTGGTTTGGTGTTGGTGACGAGGAGGTATTCTGTTGTCCACACACAGAGAGGATGTTTGCATAACAGAATAGCATCTCCCACCCACCCCCATGCACCTTGGTGAGACCAAAAGTGCCTTCCATGCATACTCTGTAAAGCAGGCCTGTGTTTTCTACACTCCCCTGTACCAGACAATCCTTTTTCCCTGCTCCATCCTCTTGGCATGTTCGATTGTCTTGCCACCTGTCAACGGTAGGACGGTATTTCCTTTACAATTCATAAATGTCCATTTGTGCATTACGCACACTCCACAGAGCCAGCCATAAGGCAAGCATATGCTCACTGCACCTTCCCCAATAAAGCAGAAAGCTTTGTTCAAGAGCATATACAGCAAGTATGTCATTGCACACACATTGTGAAAAATAGAGTATGAATTCACTCAGACACACTTCAATAGCTTAGTTTCCTGCTAGTATGAGTCTTGTGAAGTGTAGGTGTATGCTGTGTGGTTTGTGTTCCCCATATAAAGACACAGAAGTGTCAACAGACAAAACTGCATGCCGAACTGCATGTCATAGTAGGTGCATCTGAGTAGTACACAGAGGCAGCAAATATGGTCCAGAATCAACGTTTGAAGACTATGTCTTTAGCACAAGTTTAGAATTAATTTAACAGTTGTATAATTTGTGTATTTGTGGAACAGTGTAAGCTCAGACACTTATGGGCCCATTAGGATGGCGGGCGGATTGCCCCCGCCAGGCCGGCGGTAGCCACCGCCGGCCTGGCGGGGGCAATCCGCCCATCATCCGTCCCGGAATGACCCCCCGCCATATTAGTATGGCTGGGGGTTCCGCGGCGGACGGAAAGACCGTCCGCCGCTTTTCCGCCGCGCTCGCCTTGCGACCAGGGAGGAAAAGGGTTTCTATGGTGGCGGTGTCTATCAGACACCGACAGCCATATTAGGATGGGACATTTTAGATGCCTTTCCGGCATGCGGAGTCTGCATTGCCCCCATGGACTCTGGGGGGTGTGAGGGGTGCCCATGGCGGGTACCTATTGTACCCCTCAGCAGTTCCATGCACAGCATGGCAGGCACCGCGCGGTGCCTGCCATGCTGTGCATGGAAGTGCACTGC
Source organism: Lissotriton helveticus (assembly GCF_964261635.1). NCBI lineage: Eukaryota > Metazoa > Chordata > Amphibia > Caudata > Salamandridae > Lissotriton > Lissotriton helveticus. The sequence continues at coordinate 368,220,199 of NC_136060.1, read as the reverse complement.
ATGCCTTCCTGCGATTGTGGCGGGCGGTACTGAGTGCACCACCTGCCACAATTGAAGGAATGCAGGATGCGCCCGCCACTGTGGTGGGCACTTCCTAATGCCAGGCACGTGACCCCCGCCCTTATGGCGGGCGGTCCCTGGTACCATGAGGATGGCGGGCGGGCAAAGTCCGTCCGCCATCCTAATGGGGTCCTTAGTATTCGGGAACTACTGACCATTCCAATTGAACCATTGAGAATCTCCAATTGTTCTGATGTGCTGGCAGGCAGGAGGTGCTTACCATTTCCTATCAGATGGATCTTTTCTTGGAAGACTGAGAGGCAAAAGAGAGTTTGCATTCAAACAGACAATTTAATACTTGTGTAACCCATTTGGCCACACAATAAGGACTAGGAATCAAATCTAAAGTTAAGTGGGCTTATTACACGTTAGTAATCAATCCAATAGTTGCAAAAATCAAGAACATGTTGTAAATGTAAAGAAATACGACCACCAAATTAAGCCATTTTAGCAGATTCTTTCTTGACACTATGAAACATAAAGTAATGACAGTCAAAACAATAAAGGCACCTAGAATATAGATTAGGACGACTCTCCAGTTACTCTGCTCCTTCCTCCTAAACATGAATGGATTTTAAAAGCATTTAATCTAGCTCTAAGTCTAAATAAGAATGGGTCAAAAGGAAAAAGGTCTCAGGGGAATTTAGAAATATAGGAAGGTGTCAGCATTGTGAAAACTCCATTAGAAGTCTTGTAAACAGAGAAACAAGTGTTAGCATAACGCCACACTGATGCAAGAATAAAGTGAAGCAGAGAGGTCTGTACCTCTCAAAGTCCAAGGGATTTCTCCTTCTCTAACACCTTATAGAAGACTACTGAGCACTAATCAAAACTCACAGACACTTCATCATTCCCACAGAAAGTGTTGCACTTCAAGTGCACAGTTGCATCTTCAACTTTTCTCATCCCACAAAATCTGTACATTCACAAAACCTTGGGTGGTACATCATTGCTGATATATGAGGAATAGCATGCTTCTTCTGTCCATTAACTTTCCACATCTCTGCCTAGATTTACTTCTCAAGCCTCTCTATCACTAATACACATTTCTCCTTTCTCTAACTAATGAAGCTGTGAAACAACATTCACAAAGCACTCACAAGGGTCAGAGCTATACTGGACCAGCACAAATTTTCACTGTTTGTAACGCCTATCTAATATTTGATTCCTTGTGCGACAGAGTAAGGGATGTGACCCATATACACCCCCTAATCGTGATTAAAAATCACTTTAACACTTGACAGAAAATGACCCGCACCAAGGTTACAACAATTACAAAGTCTTGATTGAAGGTTTCAAATTTTCTTTATTCAATATTCCATTAAAAGATAACAGAATTGCCTGTTGCTAACGCGTTTCATCACATCCGTGACTTCTTCAGGGCTCAAACACGTAATTTTCTTGACAAGAATCACATCAGCCTTCATGCAGTGTAATTCTGTCGACGGAATTACAGCTGGGATACGATAACGGATGACGACGAATCGCACAAATGCTAGTTACTTGATAACAGGACCGGTGGAGGCTTGATCCGCAGGAGGTACTTTCCCTATCACGTATGATTGGATAGAATGATATTAACCATAACTATCTATTGAGAATATAAGACATTGTGAATAGATACACTGCATGAAGGCTGATGTCAAGAAAATTACGTGTTTGAGCCCTGAAGAAGTCACGGAAGTGACGAAACACGTTGGGAACAGGCAATTCTGTTATCTTTTAATGGAATATTGAATAAAGAACATTTGAAACCTTCAATCAAGACTTTGTAATTGTTTATCTGTGGGAAGTTTCCAAATGAATTTTCATGTAATTCTGTGACTTACATAATTTTGTCAAATACAATATTTATATATGTAACCTTGGTGCGGGTCATTTTCTGTCAAGCTGTGAAACACAACCTGCAGCAGTGACAACATACAAGGCAAGCAGAAAAATACATTTAAAAATTCAGGCTAAGTTGAATTAGCTTGGTTAAGCACTAAATTGTGCACTTTGGTTGCATGAATATATGTGCACACATAACTTCAAAATAACAACAGCTATATAGATGTAATTAAGTAAATGAATCATGAACAATGTAATATCAAATAAATGCAGTTGTAGCTTTATTGAATATTTTAACCTTCTTGGCATTTCTTTTAAAGGGTGTCTGTTTAAAAACATTGCACTTTAAAGTAGGACATGTAGGATATGAGTGCCTGGTTCACAAATGCCTATGAACTACCCACCAACAAAGTACATACTTGGCTTAAACATAATGCTTGTCAGGAGGCTATGTGCAGCATCTGAGTAGTACACAGAGTGCATATATTAGGCGCCATTCAGATTAATCACAACTAGCTCACTGCTGAAGGTTATAGATCATGTTTAGAACTTTACCTACCATGAATTTTATTGCCAACACTATGACTAAGTATGCTCATAACTCTACTCTTCTGGTTACAGGGGGTGGCTCCACCAGGTATGCACAGATTGATATTGCTGCGACTGAGACTGCACACAAAGTGGGAACCCAGCACGCTCAATTCCGCGAGGACAGACTCCAGGAACTTGAACAGAAAAAGAAGGGAGCACAACAGTAACATACCACACTGCGAGGCCTCCGGGTAGTTACGCGCTATACAAGTGCAATTTTTCATTTCATTTTCACTGAAGCCAAGGACATTTATTTACACCAACATAGTTTGATGAAAACTCAACGGAAAAAGTCTTTCATTCATTAACCGGGCAGGAAACAGAGCCTGAGAAAGGACATCACCGTGTACCATGTTTCTTATAGGATCAAGCTCTTTCCAAACACCCCAAGCTGGGACACTGTCTTTGTGGTGCAATTTAATTTAATGCCCAATGGGCCAACATTTGCAACATGAAGCAGTATGAAGATACATTAGAGTAATATGTTGAGTACTTGTTTTCTATTTGTTTAATTTATCCATTTTTACACTGAATGTAAAAGATTGTATTTATTTTAAGCACCAGGGCATTTGATTGAGTCTGTTTGTGCAGGTATATTCTTAAATACTCAGATTCCAAGGTCTTACAGTAGTAGGTAGATTAGTTTCATAATAGCCCTAAAAATACTGGCCTAGCCATACAGCTCTCTCTGCAACAAGGTTCATCGCATTCTAAGAATCTCGAGGTGTTGGGCGTGGAGTTGTACGAAAGACCGGGCTCAAAAGGGATTTGTAGAGTAATGATCCTTATACAAGCCACTTCACCTGCTGCTAAAATTCAATGAAAGTGTCCCTTGGCTTGGATCCTTTGTAGTCTATGAATGCAGGTGGGACTATGGCTTCAAGTTACCGCTGGCAAAAATTCTGATGATTGTGCAGGGATTAACTAAAGGTGCATGGAGGTATGCACTGAGTGCATGGCATTATCAAAGTCTATGTTGTAGTTGCTCTGATACCCTTTACACTCTTCAGATTGATTGGGTGGGCTCTCATTAATGTATAGTTTTATTTATTTTCAACTGCATCATGAGCTTCTATCCTGTCAACAGACTGATAGTTCGACATGCTGTGATAACAATCGTACTGTAATTATTTATCCCAAAATAATTTACGCAATCTTCTGTGCAAATTTTTAAAACAAGATTGGGATTTTCAAATTTAAAATGCAAGCATACACTGGCACACAGTTTTCATTAATATATGTTTTATAGCCAAGCTCTGCTCTATATTTCTGTGCTAGCAGTCATTATTTTGCAAACAGACTATCATACAGACATGATAGTAGGAAGCTTAGTGATTACCCCGGAAGCATGTTTTATCTTAGTGAAATTTTCTTGTAATAGTTTGGTTATGTCCTGGGACAGGTTTTGCTTTTTTCACCATTTGTAGTGGAGTTTTACAACTGTTCTATGGATACAAATCTGTCATGTTATTCTGTGTCACTAGTATCAAGAACATCCAATAATATTGATGAAAATTACAAAAAGGTTGATTGATCAAAGTAGGAGCTATTCATTCAAAATGCTGATGTGGTCATTAAACCTGCATAATTCTGTACATAGTCTGATTGAACACACGCGTACCAAGTACATAATTAGCCTAGTTATTTACAAAAGAGGGTAGTTTGTAATTGGAATCATTGTGTCACTAGAAACAAATATTTAATGCTGCTTCTGAACTTACTTTTGACCATCAAACGACGGTCTTAAATGGAAGTCTTATTCACTGATTCTGATATAGACATAATTACTTACAAAGACATGTAAAGAATAAGAAGCCTGACATCGAAAAGCTTTTGTGGTCAATTTTATTGCAAATTGGATCTTAAACTGGATAAAATGATTGTCTAAGGTTAGTTGTACAAAATACACAACATAATTATAAGACATCAACCTACTGCTTTGACTTTAATATGTCAAACTATGTTTCTATTTGTTTTTTTTGCTCTTAAAAGCAGCCTGCCCTTAAAGCATATTCATTGTCTTTTAAATTAAGATGTTGATGAAAAACAACGGTTTGCAGTCCTTTAACAGTAAGAGCTAGATTTGAAAATACAGTTTATTTCAATATTAATGAAGAAAGGCAATTGGATCACAAAAGTAGTGCATTAAACAACAATAACCTATATTATGAAATCATTGTATTAAGACAACAAAGTCTAAGGGCCTGATTTAGATTTCGGTGGACGGGTTACTCCGTCACAACAGTGACAGAAATCCCGTCCGCCAAAATATAAAACCCAGAATATCCTATGGGGTTTATATTTCGGTGGACGAGATATTTGTCACCGTTGTGACGAAGTAACCCGTCCGCCGAAATCTAAATCAGGCCCTAAATTATCTATCACGTTTTTATAGAATGTAGTTAACACAAAGATAAGTAAGCATCTTTCAACTGACACCCGGAATGAACAGAAACAATAAATGCATGTTCTTATCCTGGTATTATTCTGTTTAAAAATGTCTAATGCATGTTGATTTTATCCAACATGTATCATGAGCGTCTAAAGTTGAAATTTCATGACGTGGCGGGTGTGGAAAGTTGTATGTCTTGAGCGTCTGCTGACTTTGTAGATCATTCTATCCTTCTGAATCCTTCTGAAACGGGTCTTGAACGGAGTTGAAATGTCAGTCCTACGCTTATAGCACTCACATCTCCATGTAGACTGCAATATAAGTAACTCCTGTCCAGTAAAATCAAGGACAAGAGTAGAGGTAATCGGCCACAAGTTAATGCTTCCAGAACAGAAGTCATGCTACTTGGGTACAAAAAACATCTAAACAATTGTCTATCATTCCATTCCCTTTTCAAATTCCTTAACCCTGTCTCTGCAAAGCTAATTCAAATTAAAGATAGTATTATGAGTTTGGCTAGAGAATAACCTCTCTTGCTTTTAGCATAGCATCACATCTGTGAAGGGATCTTATGTTCAGATTAATTGATTCTGCAAACTACGCAATAGTATAGCTCAGTTAAATGAGATATGGCTAAGGTCTTATATCAATAGCAAATTTGATAGGCATATTGAAGCAGACTAAAGACTGGGTTGTGCAATATAAAAAAACTCCAGAATATATACTAGAACAGTTTGTAAGACCATTTGGTGTAATATGTAAACTTTAGAATAATAAGTGGGATTCTAATATTATAAGCACTTTTCAGGTGGAGCATCACTGATTTTAGTTGGATGCACAGATCTGCTTAAAAATGATGCATGAAGTGAATTAGTATCTGTACGGTAGCTTCCCCTGCTGCCTCCAAATATCATCCAGTGAGAACTGTCAGGATTCACTGGATGAAAGTCCAAGGACTAGGATCAAAGGAGACTTGCGAGTACAAGGGCACTTATATGGAAATTCCATTGTTCCTGCGGCTAGAGAAAGCACTTATCTTCACTTCAACAATGGTCCTAAACATATGCTTCAACAGGCTTGTCTTCTAAGAATTTTCCCTTGCATGGCGTTGGGAGAACCTTAGGTATTGCAATAACCAAATATTATTTTTCATCTTCTTCTCTATTTCCCATCACTTAAGAAAACCAGTGAACAGTAAAACGACTAAAAATACTCTGAGAATTAGAAGATAACTAAACAGTAAACAAGGAAGGGGAATGGACACCGAGTTTAAACTTATTTGTGGACTGAACTGTAAACCAACCACAACCACACCCACACCTCTTAGCAGATATGGGGCTGCTTTTTCCATTTCATAACCTCATGACTTTCATAAATTCCTACTGCAGAGGGCTTCATTGTTGGTTGCTGTCTTCTGGTGCATGATGCAGAAGTAATTGCCAAATGTGACATGCTCATTGAACACCTCACAAATGCAATCATCCTAGGTGTATCCACGTAGAAAAGTTACATTAAAATGTATGATGAATAGCCATCAAAAGCAGAAATATGTTTAAATGTAAATGTAATTTACTCAATGACTCAATATAATTTCTAGCATTGAGAAATCGTTTAAAACACGTAACTTTGAAGGATAATTTGTAGCACTGGTATTTTGTACGGTAAAATTCAAACTGTATTTCTACAAAATTGTATCATTTTGTTGCAGTTATTCTAAATATATTTGTTTGTTTTGTAGACAGAATTCAGTGGGTGCTACTTATATATTTTAGCTGATTTAAAATAACATTTTCTACAGCAAAAAAATCAATATTCCTTAATGATTTCAGAACTTGAAACAAAAATGCTACATTATATTATTTTACTTTTTATTTGATTATGATGTTTGATTTATGGTCTACTTAGCTTTCAGGTTTGCAGACTTCAATGTGTAAATTTTCGCAATGGAGATATCTGTGTAAGTAAGATATGTTATTTTTTACAGACAGTAATGTTTGCTAACTATGAGACGTGTAATAGTAAATTGGTTGGGTTGTTAAGTGTATTTGGCACTGCAAACATTTGAGGCACAAGAGCACATTTCGGCAAGGTGAGATAGAGAGACAAACAATACGGCAGCTACATCAGCACTCATTCAAATGCATAATATACTACAAACCTATTTGTTCTCTGTATTACAGTTGCATTTACCAACCCCCAATAAAATGATGTTCTTCAGTAATGCAATATATACAACGGTAAACATCCTTTACAACGCAACTTTTACCACGCAGTGCCTTTACGAAGCAACTTTTACAACGCAAACCATTACAACGCATTGCGCTGGGGGGCACTCTAGGATAGGGAATAGATTTAATTTACTATCCAACACCTTCCCTACTATCCACGGGGACTGGAGTTGGAATAGTAAATTAAACTATTCACTATCCAGCGCCAAAAAGCACTATGCGTTGTAAAGGTATTCGTTGTAAATACCACGTTGTAAAAGGCATGCGTGGTAAAAGTATGCGTTGTAACGTCATACATCCATATACAACTTTCCAGTTCATAAGGTTTCTTCTCCTGAGAGTGTGGCACAGGTGTAATTTACAATTACAAGAGACTGACTTGGCAACAACACAACACATACACAAGGTTGTGATAAACATTTCATTGTTGTAAAGCATTCCCGCCCATGATCACAACACTACTGGATTGCAAAATCAGAGGAACAATATTGTAGAGGTAGAGGTTATAGTAGACTGTGCTCCAGAGAGGAAGGCATGTCTTTACTGCAAAAGAGTAGTAAAACCGAGACAGCAGGATTTACACTAAAGAGATAACATTGATATAGAGCATATTGTTCAATGTGTTAAACTGATTTTGATTCGAAATGTGCAATTGTGTTCTGGTTTATTTATCATGAAAAGGAGTTTAACCCGACTACATTGAAATGGTGGTTCAAATTCAAAGCTCTAGGCAATGCACACCGAGCGGCCTAGAGCAAGAGTCCTATTTATATGAAAAATGCCATTTCGCGGTCACCCATTAAAACTCTTAACTATGATAACAGTATCCATAAGTTTAAAAAACATATGATTACTATAGACACTTTCCCTCTGCTCTGGAATGCTTTACCAGTGTGGTTATTTGGTGATACACTCTACAACATTTTGGAAGAGGTTGAAGGCTTTCCTTTCGCAACAGACAGTATTAGAACCATCAAAGGTCTTTCCAATTTCCATGTTGTTTATTGAAATTTCACCCCACTTCCTCAAGATCACAAGAATGTAATGCTTGTGTTATTAGGTTTTGTAGTAGTAAGTAACTACGGTGTACATGGAAGATGTTGCATCATCACAGATGAGCTGTATTGAAGTTATTATCAAAGACAGCTTCTCAATTCAGCACACATTGTCTGAAAAAGTAATGGTTAACGCACCTCCTCTTTTGCCATGATAATGCACACACAAAAATGCTGTGTAAATGATAAAAACAGCAATCCCATGCAAAGGGTTTGTGTTTTCACATACCGTAGTGGGTTTGCCAATGTTCTTCCATGTGGGAGAGAATGTTAATGCAATCATTGAAAACATTATCATTGTAAACATTAAAGAATCTACTGAACACAATTGGTCTCCAAATATTTTAGAAGCAAAATAGTTCGTGTTGCAGTACCAAATGCATGTTTGTATGTATGTATGTATGTATGTATGTATGTATGTATGTATGTTGTAACGTCAATGTATGTATGTATGTGGGATCATTAAAACTCGAATCTTGCCAAAAAAGCAACAGAGCACTGTGCCAGGTCTACCTAAGATTTAGAAATTGAGTTAGTGCTAAAGATAGAAATGGCACATACACAGACACATCTCTGGAGGAGAGGAACCATGACCCATGTTTCTTGCCACATATAGTAGAGCAGACTACAAGCAAGACCCTTCCTATTACCAGAGTCTAGTCAAGGCACAAGGACAACTTTAAAGGTAGATTTGGTTGTGTATTGAATGTTCTTAAGATTCACAACAAATTCCCAAGAAGCTCTGCTAAACTGCAGAGCAAACACTTAAGCCTAATGACATATCTTAGTATTATTTTCAATATAAATGGCAGATTAAGCATTGTAATTGCCTATTGATATTTCATAGTATGTATATCAATATGAATTACAGTTTAAGCTTCAGAAGTAGATTCTAACAGAGGGTAGACTTCTTTCAGTACATTACCATTCCCATTCCTTTGGTGTCATTCAGCTCAATACTGACTAATCAATAAGGCACTCAGATGAAAGAAACTTTATGAGAAGAGGAAGGATTTAATAGTAGTTCTAAATTTCTCAAAGAATAGTTCTGTCCATAGGCGAACTAGCAGTGAGTCTCAGAGCATCGCTCCCTTTCTAAAAATTCGACATCAACCCATTGTGGAGAGGCAAAGGTGGCAGAATGCAAAATCATAGATCTCAGAACTTTGTTTAATAAAGGAAACTGTACTTTGTAAGTGACCGAGTAGCTGGCCTAGGGACACGATATGAAATATGCGTCTTTTGAATTCAATTTGACTATCAACACACATGTGCTGTTTCCTGTTAGTACTGACCTGGTCAAGCCTTCCTAGTCATATCATGAACATACCTGTAGCATTTTGAGAAATGTACATTTACAGAACCAGTTATTTTAAAATGCCTAGGTATGGGGAGTCGCTGTAGACCAACCAGCCATTGCATCTAGGCCCTTTATTGGCATGTAGTTAATTATCTTCTTGATAGAGGAGAGGATAAAGGAAGTGTAAGTAACAGTTCTACACACCTTAGATCTCTTGGAAAAACTGGGATCTAGGAATACAACAAGAGATTTATTGTAACTCATTAGAAAATTGAATAACTCGAGTCAGTAGAGGTGGAAGAGACAGATGCATTCTATTTTAAAACTTGGATAACAGTAGAAAGACGTCAACACTATAAGAACTAGAGCACTCCACACTAGGGCTATGTGTAATCATAAAAAGTCAGAAAAGGTAAGCATTAAAATGTACTCCATCCCCAAATAGACTTTAATTCATGATTAGTTTCTGTAAAGTTTCCCAAATTACCAATTCTGTCTTGATATGAATGAATGAATAAATGAATGAAATAGGCATTTAGAACACGCAAACAATAACCCCGAAGGGCATTTTAGCACTAAAATCACTAGATCTAGTAATAATTTAGTGCGAAACAAACAAATTAAAATCATCTTTTTGTTTGAAATTAATAACTGAAACTATATCTGTGCTAACTTTAGGCGGAAGGTGCCTATAAAGCTACTAACGTGGAGGTCACTTTCTCCCTTTGGCACTATACTGTGGATTCCATTCCTTGTGAAAGAACACCCTTCTCATTAAGTTCTGATTAAGTTGTAGCTGAGGTTTGTCCCTGTCAAAGAAATAAATGTACCATGCCAGGACAGTACATCATGCCCACAAAAGAATGTGACCTTGTGTCACGCACACACAAGTGCACATAATACACAGGTCATATTGCATTGGTTAATATTGGTTCATCTGCGCCTAGTAGAGCTGAGCTAAATGGTAAACTATTTACCCACTGTGATTGTTATACACAGAAATATAATCATTATAGGGGATGTCATCAATATGTTTCTTCCTCAATGTACTGCTATTTTTGAAACTTTGGGGCATATTTACAAGCCCCTTGCGCCACTTTTGCGTCACTTTTCCATATGTTAAAAGTGATGCAAAAGCGGGGCAAGGGTCTTCTTAATAAGCCCCTTTGTGCTTTAAAATTTGAACCAATTTAGATTTTCGTCGACTATTTTTATGATATGATAAAGGACCACATCTCTCTCTACATGTTTATATATATGTTTACTCACACGCACGCACACACAAAGTCTCTCTGAGCCCTTGCAATTAGCAAGGGCTGGCGATAATATTATCGCCGCTTTAGCGTCCGTTTTCGGGCGAAAAGCAGCGATAATATTATCGCTCTATCTACAAGTACATGCTTGCATGTGTTTTCTTGCATTAGCGCCCGGTTTCTTGCTGCCTCGCCTTGTATCCCTAATGAGATGCAAAGTGGGCGAGCCTTGTGAAACTTCATTGTGGAATATCGCTAACGGGGCTTCGCGATATTTACAACGCAGCCCGTTCGGCGTAGCGATATTTTTTCCAGCACTAACTCGCCCTTAACGCTGCTTCCAGACGTCTACAAAAAACATGAGTTATGTATATTTTACATTGGGCGTGGATTATGGTGATACGATCACAGGGTTGTATCAGCAAGGTTATCGCCGTATTCAGGAGATCAAAGCTGGTTTTCCAGCGATGTTTTTGCAATTTCCCCCTATTGCTGGAATTTTTTCACCTTGGAGAAACGCGTTGTTAATTACGAGCTAACCGGGCAATAAATTCCAGCGATACACAGCGATAAATAAAAAAGTACTAAGCCCGATTTGCGATATTTATCGCCGTCTATTGTTGATTGCCCCTACGTTTGCTGAAGTGAATGGCAGAATGGATACATTTCCCACTGTAAATGGTCATGGATGGATGAGTGGTACTGTATTATATGCTCTCCCACTGGCTCAGGCCTTCCATTAAGAGGCTCTACAACAAAGTTTTGTGTGGCGATTTCATAAAATAATTGGACCTTTTAAGTCATAATTTTTCATACAGTTGACTACAGCTTAGATGTTTACTATTTGGAATAATTGTAATTTCTAATTGTAAGAAACATTTTCACAAGCTCCTCCAGTGTGTTTTGTGACATGGGGATTTGTTATTTTAGCCTGAAAATATTAATGCTGCTGCATCAATGAGCTTCACCCCTTCACTGAGGTGCAAGATGGTATTTCGTGGAGTATGACAAAAAGGGAAAGTATTTACTGTATACGTAATAGGAATATGGCGAGACTTTTAATCACACATTTCCTAGGGGTACAGTGCATAGAAAACGTGGGGAACCACTGCTTTAGTGGAACAGTGGGAACATTATTGATACACCCAAACTGAAGCATAGTAGCATAAAGATGTCTGCAGCCTAGCAATTACATGCTGTGTTTTAGGAAACCTATATATTTATAGTATTTCGATAGTGTGAACCTAGCCACATGGGCAATTGAGCATTTTACTATCATTATACCATTCAGTGAAACTTGAAAAGCAAACGATTAGCATGGCCACGTTAGGCATGAATACGAACAGTTCTGGATACCAAGGAAGCTTTCTGAACATTTGTTCAAAGTGTAAGACTCAGCTAATAAAGATGCTTCCTCAAAGTTGTTGATAGGACAGTTTATATCTGTAGATTTTAAACATTACTTGCAGATTTTGTAGATTATGGAAACTAATTGCAGATTTTGTATTGTATTGCAACATTTATATAGCACTCACTAACCCTATGCAACAAAAGTGGGTTGGGCCCGGTGGGCACTTCTTCAGACTTAGAATCCATTTTGAAGAAAAAGTTCTTTGAAGGGTAAGTTCAGCAGGGTAAGTCTGCTGGTGGTGTCTGAGGAGGAGGCATCATCATCTGGGAGCCGCTGGATGAAGTTGCAGTGAAGATTTCTACGTTTGGGCTTATACTCTTTTTTGGAAGTTGAAAATCTTCAGAGACGAAGCTGGAGGTTGTAGCCAATGAGAATTCCAGGAGGGTGGATACCCCTTCGCGAGGGACTGTTGAACAGGATTTGCTGCTATGGAGAGGAACGTAGCAGGAGCTGCTGCGAAGTCAGGACAGACAAGCAAGTTGGTCCTGGTCTTCCCTGGATTCTGGAGCAGTTTTATGCCCAAAACTTTTCAAATCCCAAAGTTTTGGATCTTGGCTATGTCGGCACCTTTAACACCACAAACAATGGTCCAGGACTGGAGGGGCACCACTTGGGGATTCAGAACTCACTGAGGTTGGGGCCAGGTGCGGGTTGAAAATGGGGGAGCCTGTTGTGTCCCTGCGGATCAGAACAAGAGACCAGCAAACTAGGCCTTGCAGTCACTCTGATAGTCCTGTGCTCAAGTAAAGAAACAGGGCTCAAGTAGCAGAGCAGGCCTCCGAGGGTTCAAGGTAGGCAGAAAAGCAGTCCTTCCAGGTGCAGCAACCAGCCTGTGGAGTACACACCAGCCAGAGCAGCAGGCAGTCCTCTGAAAGTCCTTCCACAGGTCCAGAAAGTGAACTGAAGAGTGGGCTGCGTGCTCCTTTTTCATACCTGGTGCCTTCTTCGAAATAGAGGTTTCTAGAGGTTTCTCTTTGAAGCGTGTGGAATTTCCTGACTCCCCTGCTCCAGCTCCCGACTGGCTGCAGGAACAATACCATGGTGACAAGCCGTCTGTGTGAAGGCAGAGCTCAGCCTATTCAGTTGCAAGTGGGGCTGTGCCCAGCTCTCACCCCCATCCTGCCAGATGATGTCCCATTCAGGCACACCTAATCCCTCTATAATATTACAGTCTGGGAGGAATTCACAAAGTCCAATTGCCAACTACGCCCAGTCATGTGAACTAGGACAGGCTGCAGGCACCAAATGGCAAAGGGCAGGAAAATGCTAACTTTCTAAAAGTGCCATTTTCTAAACTGTTATTTAAAATCCAACTTTACTATTAGAGAAGATTTTTCATTACAGTTTCATAGATACCAAACATGAAGTGTGTATCTGTTCCCAATCAAAAGTTAGCACTTATTAAATGTTATAAGGCAACCCAATGTTATCCTACAAGACAGGTATGCCATAATCCAAACGAAATTAGGAGTTTTTCAGTACCAGGACATGTAAATTTTAAAGCACATGGCCATCATTTTAATTACAATGCACCCTGCCCAATGGGATATTTAGTGCTTACCTTATGTTTATGTTAAGTTTGGGGGATTTCTTAAGCATTCACCAAAAGGTCTCTTGGCGCTACCGGAGAAAGGAGAACCGTCCTGAAGTATACTCTAACAATAGGCTTGGGTGAACAGCCAAGCTATCAGTTTTTTCCTGAAACCAATGTAATCAGATGTTAGTCTGATATCAATCGTTAGGGAATTCCAGAGATTTGGGCAGAGTACAGAGAAACGAGAACCTTCCAGGTGCAGCAAGAGAAAGATGCTCCTTTCTCTTACGCTTAAATCTAGGGATAGTCAGCATGGGTGACCTATATGCAATAGTAGGAAGGTTTAAGGCTTGGCAAGGTGGGGATAGTTTTAAAATTGGCAGTTTAAAACTGGCTGCAGTGACAGGTCTGCAGTATGTTTTAAGGGGCTACTAAATTGGGTGACACAGTAAGTGCTGTGACCCACTCGTCCCTTGCTCACTGCTCCATCAGGATTCAAGCAAGCCGGGCCGACGACGGCTGAAATGCCAGAAACCGGTCCCCGGAAGCTTGTCTCCTTTCTGGTGAAGAATTGGCTTGGTAGTTTGGTCTGCCCTGTTCCCATGATGCACTGGGCCAGGGACAGACTAATTTGCATATAGCCAGGTTCTGAGCTGGGATGGGGCAGTGAGCTAAATAACGGTGATGGATCAAGCCCTGATCTTTGGACTGGGTAAGAGTGGTCTGCTTAATTCAGACACTCTGTTCATCACCACCCCCTTTTCTGAATCGTGACCCACTCGTAGCATTTAATTTACAGCCCTTGGGTATATGGTATACCAGGACTTAGAAGTAAATTACATATACCAGTTAGGAGTAAGCCAATTTTACCAATTTTATCATGTTTAGGGGAATGAGCACAAACACTATAGCACTGCTTAGCAGTGGTAAATTGCACAGAGTTCTTAGGCATCTCAGCAGCATTACGTTATGACTCAGCATGGACGTGTTTTTTACTAAAACAGCAAGCTACTCAAACTTGGTCAAAGGTAAAGAACAGTGTGCTAATTAGACTAAAGCAGAAGTGTCATCTTTTTGCCAGCACTGAAAATAAAATAGTGCCTCATGTCACAAATCTCTACGACCCTAGAACTGAGGGCCTTAGTTATGGGCGTTTGCTATAGGGCAGCACCGCAGGCCTCCCTGCAGCGCTGCCGTACAGCAAAAGGAAAGGGCACACATGCGCTTTATCTATATGATATTGTAATGTATTGTATTGTAATTGCATTTAGATAGCGCTTTCTACCCTAGACGAGGCGTCAAAGCGCTTTTTTGGTGAGTAGCCCGCTACTCCGGGACCCATAGAGGATTAGTGTTGAATTAGTATAGTGAAACATGTAAGTACATTTTAAGTGGTGGATAGGTTAGTCAGTTAATTGGATTTGGAATGATAGCAGAAGATTAGAAGAGGACAAAAGTTTGTATTTATATAGCGCTTGTTGACGCACACTATTCCGGAAGCCTACATAGGATTAGTGGTGAATTAATATGGTGAAATATGAAATAATTTCAGTGGTGGATATTAGTCAGTTACTTGGAGTGAGAAGGTTAGCGGAGGGATAAAAGGAGAAGAACAATTTGCATTCATATAACACTTGTTACCCCTGATGGGTGTTGAAGTGCTTTTCTGGTGAGTAGCACGCCACTCCGGAACCCATAAAGGATTACTGTTGAAAATTAGTATAGTAAAAAAATATGAAGTAATTTGAGTAATGGATATGTTATTCAGTTATTTGGGTAGTATATTAGTATAGTTTAATTTGGAATTTGAGAAGTGAACATGTTAGTCTGTTAATTTCGATTGAAATGGATAGTGGAGGGATAAAAGAGTGAAGGATTTTTTTTAGGTCTTAGCAATAGGAGGAGGCTTTTGGGTGAGTAAAAAGGAGTTTTGGAGGGGAGGACTCAGAGGGTAGAGTTTAAAAAGGTTTGTTGTAGGGGATCGGTATAGTAAAAAGAGGTGTCAGATGATGCAAGGAGGGGTAGGGTAGGAGAGTCTAGAAAGGGTTATTTTGGCAATCATAGTAGTGATATGGGGTTTGGGATAAATGAGAGAGTGAATGTAGAGGATATATTAATAGATGTATAGGATGAGAGATAGGGTAGTGCATTGGAAGGAGTAGTAGAAGAAGTTTGAGATGAGTCAGAAGGTTGGGCTAGAAGATATATAGAGCGAAGTATAGGCTGAGAAATAGGATAGTGCATTGGAAATGCTAAAGTAGAAGAAAGTGATAAATATATAGACCCATAATTACATTGAAAGTATATAGATACATAAATTAGGTAATTATATGTAGATTAAAGATATTGATAGAGGCACAGGATGAGAAATAGGGTAGTGCATTGGATATGCTTTTTCAGGAGAAAAGTAACAGACACACATATCCAAGTACATGGAAGGTACATAGATGCACAATGGAAGTATGTACATGTAGACCAAAGATGATTTTTATTTATTTATTATTATTATCATTTTTTTCTCTCAACAACATAATTATTTTACATGTTTATACAAAGTAATACACAAAGATAGGTACATATCTATAGTGAAAAAAAATACTTGTATACAGAGGGATATGCTATAAATTTCTGTTTGCGTATGGTGCTTATGTGGGCAAGAGCCAAATCTTGAGTAGTTTTCTGAAGATAAGGTGGTTGTCGGTGGACCTTATGTTGGGGGTAAAGAGTTCCATAGTTTGGTTGCTTGAACAGAGAATGATGTGCCACCCATGATTTTTTTCTTGTATGGTGGGATTTTGAGGCGAGATGCTCCTTTAGAGCGGAGGTTCATTTGTTGAATGTGTTTGCTGATTTTATTCCTGATGAAGAGTGGTCCCATTCCATGTATTGCTTTGTGGGTGATACAAAGCAGCTTGAATGTGGATCTTCTGGCAACCGGTAACCAATGAAGGGTTTTCAAGGCAGGGGAGATGAGGTGTCTCGCGGTTTAATATGCAAGAGTAGTCTGGCGGCCGAGTTCTGGATCCGTTGTCGTCTTTTCATGGTCGTTAAAGGTGATCCGTGGTAGAGACTATTGGCGTAATCGAGTGTGGACAGAACAAGGGAGATGGTAGCTTGGACCTTGTGTGGAAATCCCAAATGAGGGAAAATGTGTTGCAGAGTTTAGTAGCAAAGCTTGATCTTGCTAGTTTATCCACTTGGGCATTCATCGACAGCTTGGAGTCCATGGTCATTCTGAGGTTTCTTACTTCTTTCGATTCTTTAGGCAGTGATCCCAGTTCATCAGGCCATGCGGCAAGCGGGCTGTAATGTTTCCAATCGCCAAACGGAAGTATTTCAGTTTTTGAAGCATTCAATTTGAGATGGCTCCAGGTCATCCACTGATCCACGGCTCTGAGACAGCTGAAAATTGATGATGTTCCAATGTCTTTGGGGCATTCCAGTTGGAGGAGTATTTGCGTGTCATCTGCATAGTTATAGCACGTAAGGTGAAATTTATTGATCAGTACTGGTAATGACTTCATGTAAATGTTGAAAAGCATGGGTGAGATGATAGAACCTTGAGGGACCCCTGCTTTTGTGGAGTACGGTTTGGACGAGAAAGGTGGGGTATGGATGACATTAGTTCTGTTTTGAAGGTAGGACGCGATCCAGTCTAGAGCAGTTCCCTCTATGCCGGCTTCATAGAGTCTTTGTTTCAGAGTGTCATGGTCAACTGTGTCAAAGGCAGCTGAGAGGTCCAAGAGGAGTAGCGCAGCAACCCCGTTGCGGTCAACTGTATTCTTTAGGTCATCCCAGATGGCAAGTAGGGCTGATTCAGTGCCTCTTCCTGGACGAAATCCTGTTTGGAAGTTTGAAAGTATGTCATTCTCTTCAATGAATTGTGACATCTGGGCGAACGCTGCTCTTTCTATCAGTTTGCCCAGGAACGGTCCATTTTTAACAGGTCTGTAGTTGTCAGCGTTCAGCGGGTCCAAGTTTGTGTTCGTCAGTAAAGAGCGTGTGTATGACTTTTTGAGTTCTTCTGGAAATATTCCAGTAGTTAAGGAATAGTTGATGATTCTTCTTACTGGAGTGGCAGCAGAGGTTGTTAAAAGAATTGTCTTGAAAGTTTGTGGCGGACAGGGGTCAGAAGGGCTGCCGGCAGGCCTGCTTGCTTTGACCAGGTCCATAAATTCATTGTGTGAGATGTGTTGGAAGGAACGGAGAGGCTTTATAAGAGCATTCTTGGATTGTTGTTTTGTGCAAGGGTTAGTGCTGGTGCTTTATTTCTATTTTAAGTACGATTCCAACGTGTCTCCTTTGTCCGTGTGATGATTTGCCACTTCGTCTGTGAAATCTTGAGTAACAGGATGAGTTCCTTCTAGGCAATTCGGTTTGCCAAATTCATTGTGTATTTTATAGAATTCTATTATTTTTGCACATTTAGCGTTTTGAATTCTGTCAGACTAGTACCTTTTCTTAGCTTTTTTGATAGCAGACTTGTATAATCTGTTAATGTTCTGTAGGTGAAGTTTGTCTTGTTTGGTGTTTGTTTTGAGCCAGGTACGTTGCAGATTTCTAATTTGTTGTTTTATGTCTTTTATTTCTATGTTTCTCCAAGGCGCTTTTTTTCTTTTGTTCTGTTGTGTGGTTTTGAGTGGTATCAGGATGTCAAAAGCTTCCTGTAGTCACTCATATAGATTTTGAACAGAATTTATGGTTTCCAGATTTGTACTGGATGTTAGTTGTGTTTCCAAGTGTTCCAAATTGAGTTTGTTCCATGGCCGATAGGTGGATGGATGTAAGGTAGTTTTAGGTGAGTTGCTTAGCGTTGTTTTATGTTGGAAGGCAAGCAAGTGGTGGTCTGACCATGTGACTGGAGTTATAGTTTGAAAGGTAACTAGTTCAGTATTAGCAAAAATGACATCTAGGATATGTCCAGCGGTGTGTGTCTGATTGTGGACAATCTGGAGGAAGACGCTATAGGATTGCATCTTGTTAGAATAGCTTCACAATTCTTTATGGAGATGTTGTCAATTTTAGTGATATGTATTGTTTGCCTGAATACAACAGCTAGACCGCCTCCTTTTTTGGCTATACGTTTGTGGGTGATTATTTGATAGCCTAGAGGAATGGCTTCATGCAGGACTGGAGCCATATCATCCCCCAACCATGATTCGGTTATGAATTGTATGTCTGGATTTGCATCGGTGAGAAGGTCGTAGATGTGATGCTTGTTTTTAGAGCGGGATCCAGCATTTGTTAGTAGACAGTTTATTGAGTGGCCTTTGGTGATAGTCGGACTTTGTTTGGTAGAAGAGTGATCAGTATTGTGTGGGTTTGTAGCAGGTGTGTTTTTAGTGCTGGTATTAGCTGTATTAGGATAGCAATCGTGTAGCTGTTCTGTATCATGTTCCTCATCCAGCATGCTAAGAAGGAATTTTGATGGGTCTGCATGTGTATGTGTTGGAGATGGTGTTTGAGAATGAGTTGGAGTGCTGTGTTGCTTTTGTGGCGTAACATTGTTGTGAAGTAGACATGGGGAAGCAAAGTTGTGAGGTGTGGCATGTTGCTTATATTTTTTGCGTGTGTTTAAGGTGGAATGGGCTGCCATGCGTCAACGCAGGCACCTTTCCACCATTGTGCAAGGGTGCCTGCATTGCGGGCTGATTGGTTTTGTGCAGGAAGGGACCCTTCCTGAACAAAATCAACCCATTCAGGATCTTTCCTTTTTTTATGTGTTCTGCAGAAAGCAGCACACATAGTAAAATGAAACTACAAGGAGTAATGTTTTAATTTCTCTTCGTTCCGCCTCACTAACACCACACCACAGGTTGCGTTAGGTTCTGACGCATTCCTAGGTTTACGATTGCTCGTAAATCTGGCAATGTGTCAGGTTCCATGGGTATTTCGTGGGAACACCCAGAGCAACACCCATGGACCGCCCCTTTCATGCAGTTTTCTGCGTGAAAAAGGCACATAATTAGGGCTTTACTTGGCCTTATAAATATGTGGTGACACATTGCACCACCGGAACGTCAAAAAAGTGATGTTCAGGCAGAGCAATAGTGCCAGTAGGGCCTCATAAATGAAGCCCTAACTGTGCAGACTACAGGGCATCAATGCCTATCAATAAGAAGTGTGTGCAAAGGCCATTCTCAAAAATAGAAACATGTACAAAACACCATCAGAAAATGAGGCTAAGTTAACACTAGCTAAAATGGAAGCTAAATGCAAACCTCATAACAGTGTCAAGCAGTATAAGGAATTTATATGCAGTCTGTATGAATTATAATGAACTGACCAACCGCAAAATGTGGAATTAGTATTAGTATGAGGCAGGAGGGTTATATATTGTTTTGTACTGTAATTGCATTTGTATAACAGTGACTACTCCTGAATAGGTATTGTAACACACTACACCTGCATCATGCTGCTTCGGAACCCAGGGTTAGTAACTTTTTAATATTTTTTTTTACTAGGGTTATTGTTGGTTATTGACGTTTAAAGGGAATGTTGTGATCTTTGAAATGAGGTGTGGGCAATTTTCAGAGATGCAATAATAGGGATAATTAAAACAAACATGCATGTGACTCAGAGTAGCCTAGAAGGAGACATCCATGTGAAAAAAAGGAAAGTCCACAATTGGAAGTTTAAATCAAAGTCAGTTTTCATGCAGGGATTTTAGGAGTATTGTGGGGGCTTTTTAAGACAGCATGAAGAACCTGTAAAAGAAAGAATATTATTTGTATCTGTGCAATATCATTGTAGGCCATGAACACACAACCTTCACATGTGAGCAAATAAGGTTAAAATAAATATTGTGTCATTTTCTCATACTTTAAATGTTTGTGCTTAAGATGCACCTCCCCTTTTCCCCTGATAATCAATTAAGGTCGTTTGATAGAGAATAGTCTTTTTTAGTGACGTTTTGTAAAGTAATGCTTCTCAGGGCAGGTAGCAATGGGAACTAGGTTTAACCTGGAGCACCAACAAAATTGGCACAGTGAAGCATGAGATCTTGCATCTGGCTAGCTTTCAGCAGTCATACAACACACTTAGAAAAGGCCCTGTCTAGAAACTTCCTCACCGGAAGAATAAAAACTGCTGTCTCACCCCTCACAGTTAACATCCCCAAGAACAAGTAATTGGCAGCCCCTTCTAACAAAACCCTGATTGAATTTCTAAGGGGACCTGTCCATTATTTCTCACTTCAGTGGTTCGCCTCAATCCCCAAAGGAATAGGGATGCAGGTAATACACTTCCCAGCCGCAGCTGGCCCTTGGGGCATTAGGGCGGCAACCTACCATCACCAACACGCATGAGAGAAAAGTTGATCTTTGCATCTCCATGCTCCAGAAATTTAATTAGACGAACCACCGACAGTTCCTCTATTGGGGCGTCTATCCATTATTTATGTTGCCGCCCCCAGCCCGTATTGTGCCCCCCTTTATGAAAAATGCCACACATTTGTAATTTTAGTTATTGCCACAGCCTTTTTTCCCAGCCAATGCTCGTGGCCCGGCATTGATTGCAGCAGGTGACTAGATTACAAGGGGTGGGGGAGGTGCTTAATTGATGTCAGCTAAGCAGAGCACTAGTAAGAGTCAGCCACTCCTGCACTTACAAGTGCGCATGTCAGGTTGGCTGTCTGCCTTTCGGTGACCAGCCTGACATACGCACTCTCTCACCCATTGCAATTAGTAAGCCTGGGGCACGTTCACAGCCCCGCGGACTGCTGATGAGCACTGGTCTTCGGTGACCATCCAATCTTGGTGCTGGTATCATGTTTTGAGCAGCACCTGGATTGGCTTAGGACAGTCACTAGGTCTCTCCGACAGTCCAACGCCTACTGAGACAGCATGAGGGTGGGGAAGAAGAATTTAGGTCCTCACTGGAACAATAGCCAATAACAGCATGGCTGTATTATGAAGCCATGCAGTGATTGGTCATTTCTGGTCCATGCTATCCTCCTCTCTTTTCGTGTGCAGCGCACCAGTAACGGCATTGTGCATGAAGAGTGGTGGAGGAGAGCAGCCGCTAAAAACTTCCCCGCTCTGATTCTACACTGCAGCTTCTTACCTTGGCTCCCATTCGCAGGTCGATGGCTGAAACTGTGAAACTAACGGCAGCAGTGGGTGAGGCTCTGGCAGTGACACTTTGAGTTGGAGACTGTCAGTTTCTAAGCCTAAAGCCTGGCTGTTTGAAAAAAACAACATAAAAGTGAGGTAAAAAAAATTAAGATTAAATTCATTGCTGTTTTATGGTGTGTCATAGTGTTGCCAGCTTTTCTGTGTCACTCACCTCTCCTGCGTTTAAAAATCAAATATACATGCACCCCCTCTACCCTAGCCCAATGTTACACGCCACGTTTCCTTTTGATAATGTGTGTGTCATGTGAATCGGAATCCAGGGGCCTCCGCTGGGCATTGACGTACCTCAGAGACAGAGAGCCAGTCTGAATGCATGTTTGTTCTGATTCGAAGGCGTGCAGGCTACTTACAAACAAACACGCATTCAGACAAGACAAACCGCAGCGGGCCTATAGAGAAAAAATAGTGTTAAGTATTAATGGGGTTACCCAAAATGCTACCAGACCCGGGTCCCAATTGTGGTAAAATAAACAGTTGGTCACGGAAGCAACCATTCAACAATATAAGAGATTTAAGCAATAACAACGCTCAATTTGTACAGACAGCAATAACTGCTATTTATTTTAACATGATCTGTGATAAACACAATATAATTTCAAAGCATTAATCACTTCAGTTGGGCAACACAGTTGCTCTTGCATCTAGAATCATATACTTGTAAATGAAGGTGTTATGTTATGTTAAAATTTACTTGTATAGCGCACGTACACCAGGTTGGTTTCTTGGCACTGCTCTGAAGGGTTAGGCTAAAATGTCACTAGTATGCCTGTTTGAATAGCCATGTTTTTAGCAGTTTACGGAAGCTCATGAGATTTGAGCAGGATCTGATCTCAAGTGGCAGGGAGTTCCAGAGTTTGGGGCCTAAGATGACAAACCTAGCCCCCCCCCAGCACGTTTTAGCCTGAAGGATGGTATAGTCAGGAGGTGCATGTGGGCGGATCGTAGATTGCGGGTGGGAATGTATCTGTTGATCGAGCTGTTAATGAATTTTGGGATCTTACTGTTCAGGGATTTGAATATAATGCATCCTACCTTGAAGGCGCATCTCTGGGATACTGGGAGCCAGTGTAGTTTCTTGAGAAGAGGAGTAATATGTTGACACTTGTTTTCTTGAAAAATTAGCCTAGCCGCCTGGTTTTAAACCATTTGGAGGCGGTGGATGAGATAGGCCGGGATGCCAAGGTAAAAAGAGTTGGCATAGTCGATGTGTGATATCACCATAGCGAGAACTGCCTGTATTTTCGCTTGCTAAGTGAGGAACCTACTGATTTTTCTTATTCTCCTAACTTGAAAGCAGCATGTCGTGATCACAGTCCCAATTTGATTTTTCATGGTGAGTTCAGGTATTGGAAAAGGAAGGGTGGGGGGTGTTCAGGATCAAAGTGAGTGAGTGAGGGGGAATGACAAGGGAGAGGTAGTGTGACATAAATGCATCAGATTCACATGGTTAGACCTTTTCGACCTATCTCAGGTAAAATGTTCCATATGACATGTGGCACATAATAGACCATTGAAATGCATAGTTAAACTTGACATATCCTAGTGGTATATGGCATGGAGAGGGACAAATACATGGTGGTCTATGCCTCACACTCAACGTTTAGAATGGAGAGCTGTGCATTAGTGCCATCAAGTTCATTAAGACCATTATTCACAGTGTCCATGGTATACATCCATTTACATTCTCGAACAAGGGCGCCCCCACTGTGCTACATTGTATCCTGCGACAGTTTTGTAGGATCCTAGTTTTCACTTTCTGCCTTGTTTGACCTATGTACAGCTCATTGCAGGGACATAGAATAGCATAGATCACATCCGTTAAATTGCAGTTTGTGTGTTCCTTGGGATCTATGGTATGTTGCTTATAGCAGAATCTCTTGCTTTCGATCATCAATTTGCATACTTTGCATTGTGCGCATTTCTAGAGTCCCACTATCCCCAAAAGTTTCCACAGTGTTTGAATGGTTGGCTGGGGTGGTATATCAAGTAGGGATCGAACCATATGGTCTCTCACATTTCTTGCCTTTTTGAAAGAGTGCATGGGTGGGTCAGGAATCTCCAAATCATCTGATATAAGTTTTCAATGTCCATTAATGATCCTCTTAATGTCATTGCTCTGTGTGCAGAATAGTTCCAGGCCCGTTTCCTCGCACGCTTCACCATCCTTTTGGGGTAACCCCGTTCAACAAGACAGTTGATCAAATCTTCTGATTCCCTGAAGAAGTCATCTTTCATGGAGCAATTCCTCTGGATCCGGAGAAACCGCCCAAATGGCAGGTTGTCACGGAGTCCTCTGGTATGGTGGCTGGAATATCTGAGCAGCGTATTGAGTTTCGCTAGTTTCCTGTACAGTGTGGTGTATAAATGATCATTCGCTGTTTTTATTGAGATGTCTAAAAAATCAATAGTACTGTTATCCCAATAGATGGTAAACTTGATATCCTGTGATTGAGCATTCAGCCTTTCAAAGAAGCCTTGTAGATCCGTCTCATTCCAAGTCCAGAGCAGGAGCACATCATCTATATATCATAGCCACTGTGTCATGTTGTTTCGGTAAGGGTTGGTGTCATTGAAAGTGAACTGCTCCTCAAAATCATCCATGAAGAGGATAGCGAGGTCAGGGCAATGGCTGCCCCCTTCGCCACTCCCTTGGTTTGTAGGAAAATTTGTTTTGAAAAAAGAAAAATTCCTCATCAAGGCTACCTCCAGTAGTTCCACAATAAATTCAGTAGGGGCAAACATTGGGTGGGGTCTGTTTTCAAGTGCTTTTGTCATCACTTCCAAGGCTGGTCGTTGTGGGATGCTCGTATAAGGTGAGACTATATCGAGTGTTACCAATAGTTGAGTAGTTGGATCAAACTGCATGTTCTCAATAAGATTGATCACTTGCATGTTGTCGAGCAGGTATGCCTTCATGGCTTCGGCTAGTGGCTTAAGAAAAAAAGTCAATGTATTTACATACTGGGTCAAGGACGAATGATTGGCCGTCCAGGAGGGTGTTGCATGTTTTTATGCACCTTATGTAGTGTGTAAATCGTTGGGAGGCGTTAGGTGTTAAGGTATTCATATTCATGGTCTGATAGAAAGCCTGCTTGTTTACCTTTATCTGTGATGGTCCTGATCAATTACCTCACCTCCTTCGTGGGGTCCACGTTGAGGGTGGCATAGCTTATGCCATCTCAGAGTTGTGAGTAGATCTCAGCTTTGTAGTCTCCGTTTTTATGATGGGAGGTGATGCACATTTATCGGGATGGATTCCACCATTTTACTCATTTGTATATATAGTTACATCTCCAGCTGGTGCACATGACCTGTGCACCTGCTCTATCTCTATGCGTCCTCTTGTGCGCTTTGTTGTATTACCACATACCCTATAACCAGGTTAGTAATACACGAGTATAGCTGGTCCAGATCAATGAGTAACCTCACCCACGCCAGAGCGTTTTTCATGTCTTTTTGAACCACATACATTTCTCTGTTCTTAGCACAGTGTTCTTTACAGTATCTTATAGATTTGACATATTAACTGTGAGGGCATTTGCGACCCACAGTTGAACTATGAATGACCAGGCATTTAGGACCTGACTTGTGACTCAATAGTAAGTGACGTTTTCAGTATTAGCTTAGATATATCTTTGAATGAGTAAATAGTTTGCTTCCTTACCATGTTTCTCATCTAACTCTAGGAGCTCTGTTGAGCCCAAAGCCTCCCCTGACTGCACAGCTTGATTTTCAATGCTGATGGCCAGATTAGGTAACTATTTTTCCAATTTGAGCATTCACGACCAACCATGTAGAATCCATCCCTAATACCTAGTTTCCAATTTTTTCCAGGTGCTCTTCTCAGACAGTCCTGAGGAAGACCCCACCCTAAGGATCGAATCACCTTGATTCCAAGGGGTCAAAACGTTGATCACAATTACACATTGTAAAAGCCCTGCCAACAAGAATTGAACACTTGTGCCTTCAATGGCTATGTATTATCATTGGAATATTTGACCTGAGTTAGGCCGGAAAGGTCTCACTATGTGAATCTGATGCATTTATGTCACAGTACCTCTCCCTTGTCATTCACCCTCACACACTCACTTTGATCCTGAACACCCCCACCCTTCCTTTTCCAATACCTGAGCACCTACATTTACAAGTATATGATTCTAGATGCAAGAGCAACTGTGTTGCCCAACTGAAGTCATTAATGCTTTGAAATTATATTGTGTTTAACACAGATCATGTTAAAATAAATAGCATTTATTGCTGTCTGTACAAATTGAGCAACATGATTGCTTAAATCTCTTATATTGTTGAATGGTTGCTACTGTGACCAACTGTTTATTGTACCGCTATAGAGAAACAAAAGGCAGATGGGGCATGTGTGATGTGTTCTTTGTGTGGGGCCTCTTTGAGCATGGTGGGTGTTAACAGGGTGCAAGTCGGGGGTACACGCGGGTACACGGCGTCCCCCCACTATTTTCACAGGGTGGACGCTGTCCACCCTGAAAGAATTGGGCCTCACTGAAATATGCCAAACTTCTCCCGGTTTAATTTTCAGGCACCAGGACACATTCAGTCGCACGCCAGCACCTTGCCTGCTTTCTTTCAAAGAAGCAACGTGCAGGCTGTCAGGGGGCTTTCGTATTTCAGACTCTAGCTGGGCCAATAACAAAAGCTGAATTTAAGAGGCCATCAGGTCTCCTTTTGGTCCACTTTCCTAATTGGGGGCAATCTGAGCGTCACACCTAGATGCAAGGGAGGGGCACAACTTGTTACCTCTTCACAAATACTTAAGAGAGACAGGATTTTAACTTTGTTTCACTCCTTGTATATAAGAGCTATGCATGCACTGTAAGAATGTCAAATGTGCTGGTCTGTCCCAGTATTTACACAAATACAATTTTAAATACCATTATTTTATTTGTTTATAGGCACTAATCATCCCAGTGCAGGGTGTCAGAGCACCTTATATCACACATGCACATTATACATTGACAATAAATCGTATACATTTATAAATAAATGTACATGATGTGTTACATAAGACAGTTAGGGTTACAAGGCATAGGAGTCACTTGTCCTTTATGGCTCGCTGTGCTGTATTAAAAGGATTACAATTTATTAACTGCAAGGAACAAAATGATCTCTGTGTTAAAAACAGTAATCCACTTACCTAGCTACATAAAATATGTCATCTGCATGTTTGATGATGTGCTTTGCAGGAAACAATTTAACCTACAATGCTAATTTGATTCAAAACTGGGACTAGAGAAAACAGAACTCTCTAGCAAACGCGTTACCCTTCAAAATTACCTTACCATTGTTATTTTTGGGGTGATTTACTGGGCACACAAAGCTGTCTGCAGCAGGTGCTTAAAACATAAAGTTTGCAACCAATTAAACAGAATATATTTACTGCCTCATTTCTCTATGTTGTAATTTTTTTTGTGGCAGAGTTTTTACAAACTGAATGTGTAAGTTGAAGCCCATATTTTGCATTGGGGGATGCGTTACTGTTTTGGCACAATACCGATTCAAACTCTCATTTGTTAAATCTCGTAATGCACTCTAATTTAGTTATGATAGATCTGCGAAACATGAGGTGTTAAGACCTGATGTCACTCCTTGTGATGTCGCTTTCTGTGAGGTCATGGGTTGTGATTCCACTTCCTGTGATGCATTGCTGTGATGTTGCGCTGTGATGTCATGCGCCATGATGTCACTTGCTTACTACCTAACTTGGTTAGTCCCCCCACTTTTTTTTTAGGACTTGTGCCCTGGGTGTTAACAACTTCCTAGTCTCATACTGCTCTTTTAAGTGGTGGCGACACAGAGTCCGTGCATGCTCAAACTGTTAGCAATGTGTGCATCAGGTAGCCAAGGAGATCGGCTATTGCTCCCCGTGAGGCATTGCTGAGGTATTCTCACACTTTCTCCATGAAGAGTACAACGGAGGTGCAGCCGTTGGTTTCATTTCGGTGTATTTATTGTATTTACTTATAAAGTTTTATATAGCGCGAACAAGATCCCAAAGGATAGCAGAGCGCTTTACAAAAAGGATGGAAGGAGGGTAATATATACAATACCGACATTAAGTAGGAAAAAAGCAATAATAATCACGTAATTACAATACACATGTGTCAAAGGAGAGTAATCCAATAGGCAGGTACACAGTGGACTAAATGGGGGGCACACTATGAGATAAGAAAGAGCAGCATCCAATGATGGTCCAATGGTTGTAGGATCAATGACTTTGAGCAAATGAATCTAGCCCAATTTATGTGTATATTCAATTTCAAACGCTTCAGCCTCAGTATGAATTTAAGTCAAGAGTGAATTTAAAGGTTGCCAAAACCCGGGGCCATGAGTATCTACTTTGAAATCAATCTTCTAAAACAAAATTCTTTTGATTTGAGTATTTCACAGAAAACCTTTAGCTGGAGCAATTAAAAGTGCTCACACTACCTGGTCCAATGAAAGAAATATTAACACTTAATTATTTTTTGGGTGATGTGAATTAAGATATATCTCAGAACTTTGAGGATAAATTATTTGTGACTGGTATTTTTAAGAGCAAATACACTACTTCAAGTCACAACGAGAAGACAGAAGGTGCAAGACTGTGGATGCGCACATACACAATTAGCATGGAAGGAGACCTGGGTTCACCCATTCAGCGCATCATACACACACACTACCTAGGTTCGGAATACACAGCTAAGGCCCGGAGAGGAGGCTAGACACATGGACTATGGTGAGAGAAGCACGGGAGGCAGTGCAAGCCCATAGTGTTGTGTCCGAATCTGAAAGCACAGCACTCAAGCGTGTAAAAGCCGGAAGGTTCCGCAACCAATTGCTGCCCTTTAACTCTGCTGAGCTAACCTCCAGATATCAGGGCCTCTCTAAAGCTCCCTATTTATTTGATCCTATATTCCTGATAAACATATTACAGCCGCTGCGTAATCCATCACGCTGTGGAAGTGAGTCTCTCACAAGTTGCAGTCCAGTCTTTTGAAGTTAAAGAGAGAGTACTTTATTCAAGTAAGCTGTAACATAGAGACCCCATCCAGCAGCTAGTCAGGAGCAATTGCCTATAAGTTCAAGCAGTGCTAGGGAACCTTCACCACATTCCAGAATTAGGAATCTGTGGTTTACAAAGAAGGTGCAGAACACCACATCACCTCCCCCTTCATAAACAAACAGCAGAACAAAAAAAATTAACAAGAGAAAAAGAATGTCACAGAAAGAGCAAGTTACAAAAAACGTTAAAGCATTATGAAGCATAATCTTGAAAACGAAGAGGAACCCGCTTCAAACGAACTACAGATTAATGCCGATCTGACAGTGAAGAGGAACTTGCGGCAGGACATGCAGAAGTAGAGCGACATTTTGCGCCCCTGCCAAAATTTCAAATCCTGTGATCACTCGCTTTTATGGCATTTTTTAACACTTTGATGACCTGTGTTGGCTGACTCTATTTCGACACACCAGAAGTTTTCTTAGGCAACCTGATCTTGACCCAGTCACCTACTTCAATTATCATACTCTTCACAGCTTTTCTCATATCATAACTAATCTTCCTTTTATCCATTCTACCCTTCTCTCTTTCCCTTCAACCATCAGCACAACCCACTTTTCCGTCAACCAACACTCTCTTTGCAGAAACCCAAGAGGGAGCCACCTCCACAGTCACCATTCTACCTTTAAAGAGTCGAAAGGGAGCCACGCCTGTGGAGGAATGGAAGGTGAAACGATATTCTCTTACTTTTTTTAATAGCAACCTTCCAGTAATTACCACAAGATCTTGCCTGTTGTATAGCTTCTTTAAGCACCTTGATAAACCTCTCAACCACACCATTACTATGCCTGGGATAAAGGGCAGACGTCTTGTGTTTAATACCCCTAGTAGACAGAAAATCCTCCACTATGCAAGAGGTGAATTGAACACCATTGTCAGACAAAACAGTTTAAGGGAAGCCTTCTCGCTCAAAAAGCTCATCCAAGAACTCTACCACAACAGTAAAATCAACAGAGTTCACAATCTCAATTTTCGGCCACTGTAAAAACATATCTCAGCATATGATGACTTAACGTTCTTGCAATTTAAACTTCACAGGACCCAAGATGTCTAAGGAAATATCAGACCAAGGAGAAGCAGCCTGCTCTCTGATCAGCATAGGTTGTGTCCTACACTTGACTGACTTGTCACAATTAGCACACTCTGCACATTCCTGCACAAGCCTCTCTACAAAAACACCCATGGCGGGCCACCAGTACTCTTCCCTGATTCTTTCATTTGTCTTAGCTATACCCATGTGAGAGGCATGGGCACTCCCAACCAATTTCTCCCTTAAGACATGTGCTGGAATAAGCTTGCTTCCACGCATAGATACACCATTCCACAACAGCCAAGTCTTCTTTTGCATGCCAAAATCCCTTCAGCAGATCATCACACTCATCATCCTTTTTATCACACCAACCGTTTTTCACCATGGTGAAGTCGTTTGCAAAGAATCGTCACTAACGAGGTGTTCCTTCCATTCATCTTCCGAAACAACACCTTCACTAATCAAACACACATTCACAACCTCTTCCATATCCTCTCCAGCAAAGTACTCAATATCATCAACGGTGTCATCATTCACACCGCCAAGTCTGGAAAGACAGTCAGCGAGAACATTGTTAGAACCAGGTAAGTACGATAGTTCAAATTCTTTAAGAGCCGCCACCCACTTGCGAATGCAGTGAGAGGCAAAATCTACGCCCTACTTTGTGAAAACCTCTTTGAGCGGTTTATGGTCAGATAGAATCTTAAACCATTTACCCCATAAACATTTCCCTAACGTATGCACCACCCAGAACACAGCTAGCGCCTCCTTTTCAACAACAGAGTAATAGTATTCTGCACCTCTTAGGGGCCTGGAGATGAACAAGATGTTTTTTTCTCTGCCATCTACCTTTTGTAACAGTACTGCCCCTAGACCAGTCGAGCTGGCATCAGTCATGAGAAGAGAGGATTCAGAGGGGTTCTAACTACTCAGACATGGCGCATTGTTGAGGTGATTCTTAATACCAATGAATTCTTCTTCACAAACATTTGACCACTCAAATTCACACCCTTTCTTCAACAAAGACTTTCGTGATAAGGTCATTCCTGCAAAATCCGGTATGAATTTATGATAAAATTCTGCCATGCCCAAAAAATTAATACGTTCATCCTTGCTAGAAGGTGAGCGCAAATTAAGGATAGAATCAACAAGGCTTTTCTTGGGTTTGATTCCTTCTGCTGAAACAAAATGTCCAAGGTACTCAATTCCTTCACATTGAACTTGCATTTGTCAGCTCGTAGGTGAGACCGGCATTTTGCAACTTCTCTAAAACAGACCTCAACCTCAAATCATGTTGCTCCAAATCAGCTCCAAAAATGAGCACATCATCTTGATACACCTTCACACCCTTTAAATCTCCAAGAATGCCCTCCATTACCCTTTGAAAAACTGAGGCAGCTGATATTAAACTGAAGGGCAATCTTAGAAATGTAAATGTAGCAAAAGGTGTCGCAAAAGTCGTGTACTCTTGAGAAGAAGGATGTAGCTTAACCTGGTGGTAAGCAGAGGTTAAATCCAAAGAGGAAAAGTGCTATGCCCCTTCAAGGGAACAATGGATTTCAGTGATGTTGGGCAGAGGGTAGTGATCAACGACTACCGCTCTGTTGAGTTCCCTCAAGTCCACTCAGAGTCGGGCCTCACCATTTGCCTTACGAGCCATTACTACCGGAGAGACCCACTCTGTTGCCTCAAGCTCTTGGATAATACCCCTTGCCAGGAATGTGTCCAGCTCACTCTCCATACTATCTCTCACTAAGAGAGGAACACGCCTAACTTTTCCAACTTTAGGGATAACATTTTCCTTAAGTTTTATCTGATGTACATAATTCTTAAAACGGCCAAGGTATTTTGCAAAAACACAAGGAAAATCCTTAATTAAATCATTAACCAGGAAGTTTACCACCCTCATAGGTGGCAACTCCTTTAGACAGACCTGAGGATCTTCGTTGGGGTCAAGAAACACATGGAAACCTCTTTGGTGAAACCAACTTATAATTGAGTCTCCCTTCATTGACACATACATTTTCCCAGAGATCACTCTCCGTTTGAAGTTTATTTACCCCCAAAAGTAACCAAGTAGGTCAATGGTGACACCACCATATCCTTTTGGTCAGATGTCAGGTCTTTTAAGGACAACTCTATATTGTAAATAACTCTCATAAAACACTTTAGGAACAAGTGTAATCATGGCCCCAGAGTCGAACAGCATCTTAATCACAGCGTCATTAATTAAAACATCCTCATAAGGGCCATCAGGCTTATTCCCTGAAACCTGACAAATGATGACTTCTTCAGCATCATCATCATAAATATCGACTTCATTGACAGTTTTGTGAACCATACCAGATCTAAAAAATTTTGAAACATGACCTTTTTTACCACAAATTTTGCAAAAGTCTTTCTAACCTGGATATTTTTTTTAAATCAGCCATGTGACCAGAGTCACCACACCTGTAACACTTGCCTTGAAATTGCTTTGAATTCCAAGATTTCTGACATGGAAAAGGAGACCTCTGATTAAGGTAAGAGGACTTTTGAGGTTGACTAGACTTTTTATGTTCTATGATATTTTTAGATTTAACAGACTTACCAGAAACAACCTTGACATCAGAGTGATCATTATTTTCTGATGAAGTCTCCTTCTTTATAATGTCAACACATGCTTTCGAGTGCTCATGGCTCTTTGCGATGGTAATACCCTCTTGTAGAGAAGGATTGTCTTTTTGCCAAAGAGCATCCCTTGTCTGGTCTTAAACACAACCCAACATAAACTGATCCCTCAGGCGTTCCTCCAAAGGGGCACCAAAGTTACAGGTCGAGGCTAATTTGCGCAAAATAGTTATATCCTGCTCCACTGACTCATCTTGCCTTTGCATCCTTCTACCAAAATGATAAGAGTTCAAGCACAGTACTAATATTAGCTAGGTAGTGCAAATCAAGCTTTTTGATACAAATTTCATACTAATCAAGAGAGGCTGAGTCACTAGCAGTGAGATCAGGTAGGTGCTCAAAAACTTCTGCCCCTCGGAACCTAAGCAGTGCATCAGCAGAGAAGTCTTCCTATGCAGGAGGGAGGTACCACAGACAGGAGCATAGTGAATAAACACCTTCTTCCATTTTTGCCAGAGTGAAGGAGGTCCACCTCGGGAAGAGAGAAAAAACTGAGGTGCAGGAACATTCTGCATTCTTTTAGTAAAGTAAAACTATTACATAAATTGAGAAAGAGAAAGAATGTATCAGCTGAAGTGCGAAACACCAATTGTTAAAATAACACTTGTGACTGAAATTCAGATATTTCTATGTGATATGTAGATTGAAGTCATTGGTGAAATTGAGCTGTGCGCTTCGGCGCGTAAACGCAAACTTTACTTTGTACTGAGGAAGCACTTAGGAAACATAAAATCAGCTGAAAAGAGCCATGCACATCAGCGCACAACAATTGTTCAAAAAGCCTGTGCGCATCAGCTTGTAGAATAAAATTTTATTTTGGACCGAGGCTGTACTATGAAAACGAAATAACAGCTGTGCGTGTGAGCGCACGACTTCCACACTGTGTTCTAGTGTGTTGAAAAAACTGAAACGCAAACAAAGTGTGAGAACAGCTGTGCGTGTCAGCGCTCAACTTCCAAACTGATTTCCCAATCAAAGATGGAAGCCGCAGAAGAGCATGAAGATGGTGGGCCAGGAAACTAGAATTGCGCCAATAATGAAGACAAGCGAAAATGAAACACCTAAGATGGCCGCCGCGTCTTTACGTGACGTCGTCACTGGAAATCAAGCAAATATTTTTTACTTAAGATGGCCGCCGCGTTGTCATGTGACGACGTCAGGATCAGGCAAATCAAGGACAGGCACTTAAGATGGCCGCGGCGTCTTTGCGTGAGGACGCCAGGATCAGGCAGGCCGCTCCGCAAGTCAGGCAAAACAGAGAGCAGGCCACTCTGCTAGTCAAGGAGAGCGGATCAGCCCTTCAGATAAAAGGGAGCGCTGCGCACATACCTCCAATGGTGCAGCTCACGAAGACCGTAAAAGATCCCTACAGGGTCCGCTCAACCCCACAAGTCCTTCCTGAGGGAGCAAACCTTGAATGATCCTGGAACATTCAAGAGATGCCAGGTAATCAGGAGATCCTTCCCCTCTTCGGCAGATGAAGGAGAGGACGAAGATCAGCACTCCAGGAGGTAGTAGAGGTGCTCGGAGTGAAAAGACACACTCGTAGAGCTGTAGTCTTTTGAAGTTGGCTGCTGGGGTCTCTTGTTTTGCATAGGTAAGTTATCGCCAAAATGTGGAAGTGAGTCTCTCACCAATTACAGTCCAGGCTTTTGAAGTTAAAGAGAGAGTACTTTATTCAAGTAAGCCGTAACATAGAGACCCCATCCAGCAGCTAGTCAGGAGCATCTGTCTTCTAAGTTCAAGCAGTGTTCGGCAACCTTCACCACATTCCAGAATCAGTAATCTGTGGTTAACAAAGAAGGTGCAAAACACCACACACTCCTTCACCAACATGTCTCCAGCCTCACCACCATTACATGCAACCTTCTAAACAGAACTGCAAGTGTGATCCCTCTCGTATTTCAAATGAATCTCTTGTTCTCCTATAGTCTGTTCGTATTGTCATTTACTGATGTCTTAAATTAAATGTTCTGTCGTTGCTGCAGTGCTGTTTGACACCTGCCACTATGGCGCTCCTCTGTGGCTGTGCTCCTTAAAGCAATTTAAAAGAAACAGCGCAAATGAAGTTTTAGTGATATTCATACCTTACCTCACTGCTCTTTGTGCGTAACTACATTTGTTCTGTTGTCTCTGTGTGTGACACGCATCAACTTCTCTTGACGACCACACAGTGTTTCAAATGGGTACCTACTGTATAAGCAGCAGCCACACAGTTACAAAATGGTGGCCTACCAAATGCTGTTTTCATATGCAAACAAGAGGGGATGTTTCTCTCTTCTGTCCTCCTTTGATGTTGGTTCCAGGATGTTTCTGGAATTATGCAAGGCCTTGCTGGACTCCTGGGGTTTCCTTCACTAAGGTGATTTACAGCCCCATGTGTTATCATTAAATGTCTTTATCAACTTCACCATAAGACGACTGGGAGAAGAAAATGTCAGACAGGTGCACTGGAGGGCGTAGACAGACAAGACAACCATGTTGTGCAAGTAAGATAATTAACAACTTTGCACTGTAAAATTTGCACACTACAGTAAATAAACAATTATAATTCTGTAAAATATGTGTTTCAAGTCTACATTATCACAAGTGCTTTCTAAATCATCTTGCTTCATCACATTTGCAGGATTTTCCCACTCCTTTTTTCAAAAATTTCTAGGGGGGAGAACCCGCCCAAACCCTCCTTGTGACAGTTGTGCTTACTCGCTTCGCTCGGGACGCAACACTCATTAACAGCTTTTACGCCCAACCACTTTCAAATGTCACCAGCTGCCCCTGAGATGAACTGACAGATTGGTCAGTTTGTTTTGCTTTAATATCTGTCCAGGTGACAAGGCGTAGAGTTCTTTTATTTCAGCTCTCTACACCTATTTGCAACATGCCTTTTTCAGTACAGCATGCCTAGAATCGATGCATGCACGTGCAGTGAGGGAAAATCACCCCAGGCCCTATCAGGAGTCAGGTTGGAGCAGAGGTGGAAAAAGGGTTAAACCTCAGCTCAGTCTTGATTCCTGGTACGGCTGTGATCAGCAGGTTTCTGGCATGGCAATAAAAAGCCGAATGGAGCCATCCAAGACGTGAAACAACACCCAGTTGAGTAAACTATGGGAGGAATCCGTGCAGAGCAGAATTACAGTATAACAGACACAGAGCCTGCTGAGATTAAGCACTGCCTTAAAATGAAGGTGACACAATTTCCGAATGTTGCCTGCAGTTATGATTCATTTCAGAGCATTTCTTATGTTTCCCTCAAACATTAAGTTTTAAATAGATCTTCTGTAATCATTGTTAACAAGACATTTCTGTTTTTGTTTTAATTATCAGTGAGTGAAAGTGCGGGAATTAGGAAAAAAAATCCAGGAACCCATATATTGAAGTCAATGCGTGATGGAGGAAAGGGGTGTTAAGTCATGAGTGCTGGAGCTTGAAAAGCAGAGTCTAACAGTCAATTTACACATTTATTTCAAAATAAATCTGCTGCAATGAAATTGGCAGCAAGCTCGTATGTGGCAGTAAATCTGTTCTAGGTTACTTAATTGGTCCCAAAGAGGACACATTTTTGAATATTTTACTGGGATGCAGATATCTCTGTGTGCCCTGCAGTTTGTGAGGGATTACAATAGGGGTAAGATAACTCTAGTGCTTAACACAGCTCTGGAATAGTTCTTTGTTTTGCCTAGTCACAGTTTTCACTCATAAAGTAGAACAGAGGCTTCACGTGCCTGCTGAAAGGTACATCGTGTAACTTGTTTATCACTGATTATTTAGTTAGGTAAGTGGACTACTGCTTTTGACTCTCATTAAGTACACCCAAGCGGCCCACCACCATTGATTGTTACCTGGCACACGCTGTAGGAGTTCTAACAAAAGAAATTGATATGGCAGAGGGCACCTGTCAATCACCTCATTGGGCCGAGATGGAGGGTCTGTTGAAAGGGGGTGTGTCACAAACACTACAATCATAGGCGAGGGATTGGTCACTCCGGGAAGCAACATCCTCAAAGGAAGAAAAAACTCGGACTAGAGCTCAAAAACTTGCCGCCAAACAGAAGAGAAAGTCTCCGATCACTCCCCGGACCCCAGACGATGTTCTACTTTCGGGAGAAGGCTCTGAAGATCACAACCAAATGGACTCACATATTTGGACACCTTTTTGGGACAAGTTATCTGCTGTTGTTAGTAAAATAGTAAACCCACTTAAAGAAAGGCTCTGTAGGGTGGAGGAGGAATTAAAAAAAGCTAATGAGGGGGTCAGAATCCAACAGGTTGAGAATCGCAGACAAGTAGGAAAGGTTCTGAGTAAGATCTCTAGTGGTCAGCCCCCCAATCTGGAGGGCGCCACTGGACCCAGACCAGATGTGATGGTGACTAGTACCCAAGCCTAGCAGAAATACTATAAGGGGTGAGCGGAGGGCAGTATACCACCCAGGTCCTATTCAACAACTTCATAGCATGAGTTCACCCCCACAAGACCTAATCACTATAAATTTACCACCCGCTAGTTATCCATATGTGGTAGTT
The DNA here is from genome assembly GCF_964261635.1 of Lissotriton helveticus. NCBI lineage: Eukaryota > Metazoa > Chordata > Amphibia > Caudata > Salamandridae > Lissotriton > Lissotriton helveticus. The sequence continues at coordinate 368,183,117 of NC_136060.1, read as the reverse complement.
CTAGCTAATGTCCTGCCACTCAAAGCAAAGTTTGACGCACAAGGTAGTTCACTGGTTAAGTAAAAGACACCTATTTCCCCTAGTAGAGCATATGAGATCTTGCTCGCAAGGAGAGTAGGGTGGATTGGGAAGTTGGCAAAAAATCATGGGGGTGACTGTGTTATAATCAACTTTAGAAACCCCAGAATTGCAGGAGGTGCTATTAAAAGGACTGAGACTTTACCTGTCGGGTCATCCGATATGAGTATACTCCCATTGGGCTTTTTTTACCGCCACTTGAGGGCCATAGATCAATGCCATAAGGGTGCACTGAATATTCAAAGTGAGAGGCCTATCCAAAGTTCGTACCCATACCGTGCCCTGACTTTCGCAATGCCTAATAGATTCGAAGTACTGGGCAGCCTAGATGACAATGAATGACTCATTATTGAGCCAAGCGGTGCTGGGGATTTTAGAGCTCAGCAGTCTGTGCATTATATAGATATTCCTAAGGTTTAGCCAGCTAATGTCTCCCACCAGGCCGACCAATATACTTACACCGACTGTGCAGGACTCTTTTTCCGAAGGGTCGGTTGCAGGTAGAAATGGTCTAACTACCGATGACGATAATTTTAATGACCAGATAATAGTACCATCAACAAACCATGCAGTAATGTACTATAATAAAGGCTATGAATTTGCTACCTGGAACGTCAACGGGCTGGCAGGCAACGTACCAATAGCTGATTTAGTTACTTTTATCTCCGAATACGATATCATATGCTTACAAGATACCTGATGTGTCAACCCAGTACACGTTGAAGGGTACCCCTCATTTTTTAGCAGCTATTAGATCACACACTGGACAAGCAAAAGGGGGGCTTACAAATCCTTGTCTCTAATAAATTATCTGTCAATATCAAAAAGGTTGCAACAGTGGATCCCCATACTCAACTGGTGTGGTTCAGCAAAAAGGATGCTTAGGACTTGATAATTGTAAATTTCTATATTAATGTCTTTGACTCCTCAAGAGGTAACTCGGTAGCAGCCCTTGATCAGGGCTTGGAAACTTTCTTGTCCCTAGTAAACACAGAGTACGTTATATTTTGGGCTGGAGATTTTAATTTACAGACATGTGAAGGTCATAACTTGATTTCCTGTGGTCGCTTAAATTTCGATGAGCAAATCGACCATTTTAGTCGTAATGATTATGGGGAAGCACTCAATCAGATGATTGTAAAATATGACTTTCAACTCCTCAAAGGGGGCAGTGGTCCTAATGGTTGTTTATATCCAACATTTAAAGAAAGGAATCCAAATTCTACTATCGATCATGTATTGGTATCTGTTTCTGCTGCTGGCCTGTGTGGCAATCTTAAAGTAGTTCTTTCTCCATTTAGTGACCATAATTTGTTAAAATTATCCTTTTTTTCTGGGGCAAAAAGAATGATGTTCATTACACAGCACACCATATAACTTTTGCTTGGACAAAAGGGATTAGAATTAAATGGTCAGGTGTTGACCCATGTTTAACAATGAGGAAAATAGTGGTCACCAATCAAAGGGAAATCACATATTGTCTACAGGAAGAAATTACCTAGTTGTCATTGGTCGAGAGTTTCTGTAATATTACAACATCGATTAAGGAAATTCTCACAAAAACCTCCAGACCATCATGCAGTAAAAGGAAGGGGTGGTTTGACGGTGCCTGCACTAAAGCCTTAAGGGTGTTCATCACCACCCCCTTTTCTGAATCGTTTTTGGCCACTATAGGTGTGGCAGGGTATACTCAGACATGAGTCCCTTTCTCACTGCTCCATCAGGATTCAAGCAAGCCGGGCCGAAGAGGCTGAAATGCCAGAAACTGGTCCCCGGTAGCTTGTCTCCTTTCTGGTGAAGAATTGGCTTGGTAGTTTGGTCTGCCCTGTTCCCATGATGCACTGGGCCAGGGACAGACTAATTTGCATATAGCCAGGTTCTGACCTGGGATGGGGCAGTGAGATAAATAACGGTGATGGATCAAGCCCTGATCTTTGGACTGGGTAAGAGTGGTCTGCTTAATTCAGACACTCTGTTCATCACCACCCCCTTTTCTGAATCGTTTTTGGCCACTATAGGTGTGGCAGGGTATACTCAGACATGAGTCCCTTTCTCACTGCTCCATCAGGATTCAAGCAAGCCGGGCCGAAGAGGCTGAAATGCCAGAAACTGGTCCCCGGTAGCTTGTCTCCTTTCTGGTGAAGAATTGGCTTGGTAGTTTGGTCTGCCCTGTTCCCATGATGCACTGGGCCAGGGACAGACTAATTTGCATATAGCCAGGTTCTGAGCTGGGATGGGGCAGTGAGATAAATAACGGTGATGGATCAAGCCCTGATCTTTGGACTGGGTAAGAGTGGTCTGCTTAATTCAGACACTCTGTTCATCACCACCCCCTTTTCTGAATCGTTTTTGGCCACTATAGGTGTGGCAGGGTATACTCAGACATGAGTCCCTTTCTCACTGCTCCATCAGGATTCAAGCAAGCCGGGCCGAAGAGGCTGAAATGCCAGAAACTGGTCCCCGGTAGCTTGTCTCCTTTCTGGTGAAGAATTGGCTTGGTAGTTTGGTCTGCCCTGTTCCCATGATGCACTGGGCCAGGGACAGACTAATTTGCATATAGCCAGGTTCTGAGCTGGGATGGGGCAGTGAGATAAATAACGGTGATGGATCAAGCCCTGATCTTTGGACTGGGTAAGAGTGGTCTGCTTAATTCAGACACTCTGTTCATCACCACCCCCTTTTCTGAATCGTTTTTGGCCACTATAGGTGTGGCAGGGTATACTCAGACATGAGTCCCTTTCTCACTGCTCCATCAGGATTCAAGCAAGCCGGGCCGAAGAGGCTGAAATGCCAGAAACTGGTCCCCGGTAGCTTGTCTCCTTTCTGGTGAAGAATTGGCTTGGTAGTTTGGTCTGCCCTGTTCCCATGATGCACTGGGCCAGGGACAGACTAATTTGCATATAGCCAGGTTCTGAGCTGGGATGGGGCAGTGAGATAAATAACGGTGATGGATCAAGCCCTGATCTTTGGACTGGGTAAGAGTGGTCTGCTTAATTCAGACACTCTGTTCATCACCACCCCCTTTTCTGAATCGTTTTTGGCCACTATAGGTGTGGCAGGGTATACTCAGACATGAGTCCCTTTCTCACTGCTCCATCAGGATTCAAGCAAGCCGGGCCGAAGAGGCTGAAATGCCAGAAACTGGTCCCCGGTAGCTTGTCTCCTTTCTGGTGAAGAATTGGCTTGGTAGTTTGGTCTGCCCTGTTCCCATGATGCACTGGGCCAGGGACAGACTAATTTGCATATAGCCAGGTTCTGAGCTGGGATGGGGCAGTGAGATAAATAACGGTGATGGATCAAGCCCTGATCTTTGGACTGGGTAAGAGTGGTCTGCTTAATTCAGACACTCTGTTCATCACCACCCCCTTTTCTGAATCGTTTTTGGCCACCATAGGTGTGGCAGGGTATACTCAGACATGAGTCCCTTTCTCACTGCTCCATCAGGATTCAAGCAAGCCGGGCCGAAGAGGCTGAAATGCCAGAAACTGGTCCCCGGTAGCTTGTCTCCTTTCTGGTGAAGAATTGGCTTGGTAGTTTGGTCTGCCCTGTTCCCATGATGCACTGGGCCAGGGACAGACTAATTTGCATATAGCCAGGTTCTGAGCTGGGATGGGGCAGTGAGATAAATAACGGTGATGGATCAAGCCCTGATCTTTGGACTGGGTAAGAGTGGTCTGCTTAATTCAGACACTCTGTTCATCACCACCCCCTTTTCTGAATCGTTAAGGGGGTTGAAGCAGGCCTTGTAAATCAACAAGAGAATTATCTACCATCCAAACCCTACGCCGGGAGTATAAACAGCTGTATCTGCCCTGAAAAAGATATTAAAGGAAGAGTCATGGCCATTGCTGCAAAAACTAGAAATAATAAACATTTTGGGATGTAGTTAACGCCCCATTCCTGAAGATTGATAATATCCCAGATTTTTGTTCTTTTGTCTCCGTGAATAAATGGGTAAATCATTTTTCCGAAATTTTTAATAGTAATATGGAACTGAGGACGATACAGGATGGCCCGATAAGTGAGGGAAGAAACCTCCCCATGAATATTACAAATGATGAAGTTATCCAGGCAATCCATGCAAGTGCATGGGGTCGGACAGTGTCCCAGTAGATGTGTTTAAATCAGCACCTACCTTATGGGGACTCATCCTAACTAAGGTGTTTAGCATAGCTTCCACTGATAGAATCCCAGAGACACGGGGAGAATCCACCATCAGACCCATATTTAAAAAGGAGGATAAAGAGGACCCAAAAAACTATCGACCAATCTCACTCCTTGATACATCTATGAAAGTGAGAGTAGGGTCGTGCTGATAAGACAAGAGGAATGGGCAACTGAATATTCAGTTTTAACACCGGTGCAGTATGGGTTCAGAAAGCGAATAGGGACTATCAAGCAATGTACAAATTTAGCGCTGCTTATGGGCAGATATACCAGGGCAAAGGTAGGCTTCATATACCTTTGCTGTGCCGATGTAAGCACTGCTTTTGACTTGGTAGATGATAATTTGCTCTGGACAACCTTAATTTCAATGGGAGCACCTAGGGCGATTGTTGGGTTTCTCTCCCGGCTGTATGAGAAGTTATCCAGCCAGGTCCGTTTTGGCCCTCAGGGAGAATGTTGACCCAAATTTAGAGTGGGACGGGGATTCATCAAGACTGCGTTCTTGCACCAATTTTATTTTCCTTATTCATTAATGGAATAGACAAACATCTACAGACAATAAAGGCAGATGCCCCTAAGGTGGCAGGTCATCCAATACCTGTTTTATTATATGTGGACGACACCGTATTCCTAGCAAGAACCGTAATAGGCCTACAGAGATTAACGGACACATTCTCTACTTTTATGACGCAGAAGAAAATGGTTATAAATAAGTCTAAAACAAATACCATGATCGGTGGGCCTAAACCTCCCAAAACATTTTTATTGAAAAAAGCCATATTAAGACTGTTACTTCTTTTTGCTATCTAGGTATTCTTTTTATGGATAACAGCTCCTGGTCCCATCACTTCATAAATATCAGAGCCAAAATGAGCAGGGCAATGCAGGGCAATACAGGGAATTTTCAAATTTTCTTCCAAACTGGGGAACCAGCCGATTTATGAGATGGTAGTTTTATATAAAGCCAAAGGTTCAAGTACAGCCCTTTGCGGGGCAGGGTTATGGGGCCACACAAACAACAAGGACCTGCAAATACAAGAAAACCTGTTCCTGAAATGCTTGCTTTATTTACCGCCATCTGCTTCAAACATTGCACATCATGAGGTGGGTCTTCAGTTTATAGAGGACCTACTACCGGTACAACCATTGGTATTCTGGGACTCAGTATGGAAAAGTAAAAAAATGTTTTTACTAAAGAAATTGTTTTAGATTGTCTTAATCTGCATGGTGCACTTAAAATACCATGGTTGTCATATATTAATTCTGCCGTAGAAAATGTGTACAAGCTAACAGTACGGTCAGAAATATCTAAAGCTCTGTTGCACACAAAGAAAGAGATTAAAAGCACCTTTTTACAACTTAGGTAGGATCAGAGATCTAAGGCTGAAAAGGACAAACCTATTGTTGCCCAGTATATATTAAATAGCATAGAGGCAAGGACCAATAATTTCCTGCCATACGTGACTTATGCCCATCATCTTTTTGTGTTAATAAGATTGCCCATTACCTTGTAGCTTTTCCTACAATGCGGTCTCATCTGCCTGAAGATTATGGTCGTGTGACAATAAAAGTAAACAGAGTATAATGCATTTAATGCTATTTTGTAATTTCTATAACAATCTGAGGGGTATATTCACAAGAACATGTGATAACTACCGCAAGAGTAGGGTAACGCAACTTTCAACATCGCAGCCTATCACGGGAAAATAACCCTGTGTCATCGTGGTATTCACAACAAGGCGGTAGCATGCGATAGACACCAGATAACGTGGCAAATCAACACCTTGCGGCAAAAACACGATATGCGAACGCAAAAAAACATGGGATAGGGCAAATCGCGGTAAAAAAATCAGAGAAAAGCAGCCACAGGCCTGCAAATCCCACACGTCTTGCAGGAAAATGCACTATGAAAGAAAGAAAAAATAATACCAATTCTAACTGCGTAGCACCATGGATGCACCTGGACCGAGTGCAGAGGACAAGACGTACACCCCACAAGCCCCACGGAGGACCAGCATGGAACCCGTGTTCGGGGACGGGCAAGGAGAAGAGGAAGAGAAAGACTGGGTTCAGTCCGCAGGAAGACTGGATCATCGTCACGGAGGTCATAGGACACCATCAACAACTGTTTGGCACCTCCACTGCGGCACTGGCAACCCAAATGAAACTATGGCAGTCCATCGTCACCAACGTCAATGCAGTCTGAGTGTCGAGGAGGTCACTGGATTAGGTCAAGAGGCACTGGCATGAAGTTCACAGCCAAACCAAGGAGAAGCTCTCCACCAACAGGAAGGTAGCAAGGGCGACTGGAGGTGGGAGTCCTGCGACACAGGAGGAGATTGATGATCTGTAGGAAATGGTGGCCACAGTCATCAGTGTGGAGATGATGGCAGGAATTGGGGGCCTGGACACAGCACAATACGACCAGACCCAACAGTAACAGGGTGAGTAACGACCAGGGAAGGGGAGGACGGGGGAGATGGGCACAATGGCACACATGCACAATTATGTGGAGCATACTGCACACCCACAATGATCGTAAAACATGTTACTGATAACCTTGGCACACTGCAGGACACATAGAAACGCCAAGCAGACCCCCGTCCACAATGTGCACAAAGGGCCCCCTCCATATCACCAATATCACAACCGACTCATGCACATATGCTGAACCCAGCAAAGCAGCGGCTCTGTGACCCACACTGACTATGCAAGTAGCACTGCATGCCTGATAGCATGGCAACAGCCCAAAAACATGAGATGGCCTACGAATCGACATGGAGGTAGCCCGGTGCGGATCACAGCCGAAAAGGAGCAGGTCACATTCTGAAATGTCCACGTGCACACACAACCCATGACATACCATACACGAAGCAGACGAACAATGCACATGGCCACAAAATCTGTCTGAGAGCACATATGACCCATGTGTAAAACAAATCAGGCCCCGAAAAGCACACAATTCAAAGGCACTCCGCCTCAAAGGGAGAAGGCTACACAAAATTAGAGCTGCATGGGCAGCTCCCCCACAATGCAGGACACACTCATAGCAATCACAGAACATCAGCAAGGATGGCAATGTGGCACAAAGTGCAACACCAACAGCATAGGCCACGGCTCACAACAGGTCCCGCACGTGCGTAGTAACTGTCCACTCACATCTGGAATTGCCTGAGGCTGTGTGATGATAATGCATGGGTACTACCACACATCCGTCATGTAGTCGAAAAATACACTGACTGCCATCAAATAGCCAGCTCCACCACTAATGTGACAATGTACATTGGCATGCAGTCTGAATGTAAACTTCTGCAAATCTTCAACATACATGTGTTACTCTGTTAACCTGCATCTCCCCTTTCACATTGGAGGGGGACAAACATCACCTCCTGCAGGGCACACCACAACTCACAACATTGATGACGAAGAGGACAACCTGCACATATGTCAAGACACCCTCCAAAGGCTAATGGACAGCCTCCGCACCCCATCCCCTGGAGCAGGGCAGGCCAGCTGCCCCGAGGTCAGCCAACCACCTGCTCAGACCACACAGCAGGAAACACACACCACCACGGCTGTCTCCCAGCACCCCCGACCAATACATGGAGTTCCAACAACGTGTGTGGAGTTGCCAGGTGAAGTTGGTTGAACAGCTGCGGGTGGGTTTCGAACTTGTGGCAGCCAAACTCGATGCCATACATGGGTGTCTGTGTCCCATCAGGGACCACATACAGTCCCTATCGGACACCCCCTGTATGCATCAGACCTTGGCTGACCACACTTGGCTGACCACGCTAGACCCAATCTTCACTTTCAGCAAACACATCTCCTTCGATCGCACCACAGCTCTCCTTTGGACAGACCACAGTTGTGTCCACTTCAGCTACAAAACCACCTCGACCCACAACCCCCCACAACCTATTCCCCGAAGAAAATGGAACAAAATCACCACCGACCAACTCCTCACATCGCTCAACCAAAACCCACCCGCCCTCTCACCGGACCCAAACCAAGCGGCCATTAAATTCAAACAATGGATCACTCACAGACGAATTAGCACCCTTGAAAAACCATCACTCCAAACAAGACAGCAAAAAGGCCCCCTGGTTCAACGATGACCTTAAGAAATCCAAGAAACTATGCCGTACTCTCGAGAAAACATGGAGAAAAAACCCAACCACCGACAACATGACCACCTTCAAGGCAGCCACCCGCAAACACCACCAGCTGATTCGATCCACCAAGAAATCAGCATTCAAGAATCGACTTGACAACAATGCCCATAACAGCAAGGAACTATTCAACATCGTCAAAGAATTTACCAACCCCATCGCAGCCTCAAACGACATCACTCCCTCCCAAGACCTCTGCGATTCGTTATCCTCCTTCTTCTACAACAAAATTGCCGACATACATAACAGCTTCGAAAACAGTCCCAATGAACAACCCTCCCCACCCCCCTCAGAACATATACCGTCCTCTAACATTCTCAACGCCGGGAACCCAATCACCACCGAAGACACCATCCGCCTAATGAATTCCATCCACTCTGGCTCGCCAACCGACCCATGTCCCCACCACATCTTCAACAAAGCAGACTCCATCATCGCACCCCATCTCCGTGATGTTATCAACTGCTCCTTCAGATCTGCTACCTTCCAAGAAAGCTGGAAACATGCCGAAGTCAGCGCCCTCCTGAAGAAACCCACAGCAGACCCCTCTGAACTCAAAAACTACCGCCCAATATCCCTCCTCCTGTTCCCGGCTAAAGTAATCGAGAAAGCCATCAATAGCCAACTCGCCGCCTTCCTCGAATCCAACAACTCCCTCGATCCCTCACAGAACGGCTTTCGAGCCAAACACAGCACTGAAACCGCCCTCATCGCAGCCACAGACGACATCCAAACACTACTGGACAACGGAGAAACAGTGGCTCTCATTCTACTCGACCTCTCCGCCGCCTTCGACACAGTCTGTCATAGCACCCTCATACAACGCCTCAATAACATCGGAATACAAGGAAAAGCATTGGACTGGATCATCTCGTTCCTTGCCGGAAGAACCCAGAGAGTACGACTTCCCCCATTCAAATCAGAGGCTACCGAAGTCATTTGCGGTGTACCACAAGGATCATCACTCAGTCCCACCCTCTTCAACGTTTACATGAGTCCACTCGCATCCATCGCGCGTCAACACAACCTTAACATCATCTCCTACGCTGACGACACCCAGCTGATCCTTTCCCTCACCAAAGACCCTAACTCCGCCAAAACCAATCTTCACGAAGGCATGAAAGAAGTAGCCGAATGGATGAAAAACAGCCGCCTAATACTTAACTCAGACAAAACGGAGGTGCTCATCCTAGAATCATCCCCCTCTGCCTGGGACGACTCATGGTGGCCTTCGGCTCTGGGCACAGCACCCATACCCACAGATCACGCACGCAACCTGGGCTTCATCCTAGATTCCTCACTCTCGATGTCCAGACAAGTCAACGCCGTCTCATCCTCCTGCTTCAACGTACTTCGTATGCTCAAAAAAATCTTCCGTTGGATCCCCTCCGAGACAAGAAAGACTGTCACCCACGCACTAGTCACGAGTAGACTGGACTACGGAAATAGCCTCTACGCCGGAATTACAGCCAAATTACAGAAAAAACTCCAACGCATCCAAAACGCATCAGCGAGACTCATTTTAGACATCCCTCGCCAAAATCACATTACCGGCCACTTGAAAGACCTCCACTGGCTCCCCGTCAACAAGAGAATAACATTCCGTCTCCTCTCCCACGCACACAAGGCCCTCTACAAACTAGGGCCCGAATGCCTCAACTCTCGACTATCCTTCTACACACCCACCCGCCAACTAAGATCCTCCAATCAAGGCCTCGCCGCAGTTCCGCGCATCCAAAGATCCACCATGGGAGGTAGATCCTTCTCCTACTTGGCGGCCAAGACCTGGAACTCACTCCCCACCCACCTCCGCCTTACACAGAACCACACCTCCTTCAGAAAAGAACTTAAAACCTGGCTATTCGATAAATAATGAACCCCATCCCCAAGCGCCTTGAGACCCTCTGGGTGAGTAGTGCGCTATATAAATTCTTGAACTTGAACTTGATGAATCTACTACAAGAACTGTCTGCTCAGACAGGCACCAGCAATTACAGCACAGATTTGGCACAGATGCTGAGGCCAATGGAGACCATGGAGCAGATGCACGCTGGAAGTATGTCTTCCACAGCTGGACACCAGAGAGTAGTATCTGGGAACTTCAATGCCCTGCAGTACTTCATCTTGCCATTGCCACCGTAGTTTGCTATAGCAAGTGAAGGTATATTTATACCTTTAAGGGGTTTAGGAATGCCATAGATTGACGTAAAGTCGGGCATAATAACGTCAGGAAAGAACCCCTAGAATACTGAGTTATTTAATGACATTATTATGCCCGACTTTACGTCAATCTATGGCATTCCTAAACACCTTCAAGGTATAAATATACCTTCACTTGCTATAGCAAACTACGGTGGTTCGGAGCAGTTCGACTATCTACTTGCTTGACGCAGCTCACTACAGCAAGTGCCGAAGGCAGCCGACCCTCCAGCTGACCCACTGAGCAAGAGACTGCCTTTCTCTCACCGACAATCCAGCTCCAGTGTTTCCAAGCTCCCCTTCGGGGGTGTTGGGAAATCGAGTCCTGGACAGAGATACCAGACCTCCTTCGTTCTAAACCAAGGTATGGAGCTGATTAGAACCTAGAGAAACCTTTGGTAGACTATTAGCAAAAACAACTAAACCTATGCTACACAATACTTACTTCTTCCCGTGTACTAGACTTAGGTTAGATACATTGGGGTAGGCGTATTTAAAAGCACTAGTTGAGTATTTTTGTCAATGTTATTTATGTATGTATTTTTATATGGCTTAGAAACCATACAGTGCTTTTACAGTATTATTTTATAATACACTTCTCGCTGTACGCATTATACTTTACAGTCTGCTTAACGATAGTAGCAGTTCACTTCTCTTGCATGAGAAAGAAGACTGTTCAATACACCTTTTTTTTTAAACGCCCGTCTCTCAATTTCTCTGCAAGCTCTGTTGAAACGAAGCATGCACGATTGACTAAGTGAAATACTTATCTATTGTTTCCGCGACTCTAGAGATATATTTCTTATTCTTGGGAAACAAAGTTGTCATGTTTATGCGGTTGTCATAAACTAATCCCTTCTTGTGAATTCGAGAAAGTTTGTAGTGACCTCTGAGCTAGCTGGCACTCACTATTAAGTTTAGTATATTCGCTAGAGACCTAGTTGACCTCAGTCCTACGTCTAAACTATAGGATATATTATTCCAATGCGCAGAGCCTATTGGGAATATAGGAACTACACTACACAGGAGTGGTTTTCTACATCACATGTGACAACAGAACTTCATGATGCATACCTACTTACACACATCTGTGTGAACACATTCTGTCATTCTGTCATTATATTTGACATTGCTCCACATGGTCAGAGGTTGGACACCATACTCACATCTCGGAAGTCACATAAGTGCTTGTCAGCCAGCACCTATCCCAAACCAATGTCTGGCTCACAGAGGTTGAGCTTGCAAAGGGGACCCCCAATTCACATACGTCAGTCTGCTCCTCACTGTGTAGGGACGATGCTCATTGCGGCACACAAGTGGACAATCAAATCAATACACCTCACACTTAGACACCAGTGGGGTGGCATAGACTTTATTGGTATGTGTGTGTCAGTGTGGATGAGGCAACGGACATGCTTCAGACACTTGCACGCAGCATGGGTACATGTCGAGGTTCAGGGAATGGTGGTGCAAAAATGTACGACAATCATCACGATGGAAATGCTTCCAGCCCACCTTGCCTTGCTGGATGAGTCATGTGTTGTTTGGCGTCTGCCCATTGCCCCATGTGAGGGGGCGCGACTCACTGCCCATGGGATCTGCATAGTGCTCTGCCACCAGAGTACTCCGATTGTCTGTTATGCTGACAGTGTTCAGGTGAAAGGGTCTGACAGGTTCACATGTCATGCTACATTGCCATGTGTGTGCTCTCCCCAAGCAGTGTGTCAGAATTGGCAACATTGCCAAACAACGCTGTGTTGCTCAAACCATGGACCTGCATCACCTTGCACAGGTGTGTGTGTACACATGCGTTGTGCCACGCACATGCATCCAGAGTCCGGGCGATGGCAGACGTGTCCTCTGTTGTGGTGGGATATGGGAGCAATCCCCAAGATACAACAAATTGTTGGGGCATGTGCTGTGGGTAACAATTGGATGTGGCTGCAGGGACGTAGTCACTCGTCCATGAATGCCCGCGCTACTTCATGTGCAATATGTTCCAATAGTATGTCAAGAAACACCTGGGTGAGCCAATCCATTAACTGGTCCAGGTAGGTGTGCTCTGCCCACGACTATGTGGTCACTGCACACGATGAATTGTGCAATCTCCCATGCACTCTGCCAATACATACGCAGTATGTAAAGGCATCCCAGGCACGGCTGTCTCAGTTACACTCCTGTTCGTGTTCCAACAGGGGGCGCACACTCAAGTCGTAGTCCAACTTCATCTACGGTTGTGTTGGATAGGCAGACTTCCATGGGACACTTGAATGTGCATGTTCAGCAGTGGAACCAGGGCTGGACGCAGGTGATGTAGGCAATGTGGAAGCTGAGCAGGTAGCTGATCCACAGCACTGCCAGTGGCACTGCTCCCAGTAAATGCAGCATACGTGCACTGTAGTGTTCCAAGTTACGGGAGTTGTGCATGTGCCCGGTATGGCCTGCCATTGCCTTGGTGTGTCTCATGGAACCAGCACTCTTCTGAACTGCGGCAGTTGTGTGGAGGATATGCCACAGCTCTGAGCAATGATTCGAATGTGTGTGCAACGTTGGGCTGAGTGGGTTGCTGTTTCTGTGAATGTCAAGGGCATCCCATGCTGGGGTACCTCCGGCAGGGGCTTCTGTGTGTGGGGTGTGGATGAGTCGGGTAGTTTATTTGCACTATGCATGGTGTGGGAGTCGTCACATCTGCCTTGGCATCTCTCTCAGGGTGTTCCAGGCGCGTTCTGGACCAAGGTCAGAGGTGCAGGTGTCCTCCCACCTTCTGCATTGGTACAATGGAGTTTTCATCCCTGAAGTTTGTCTGACTTATACTTGCGTTTTCGGAATGTGACTTATACTTGCGTTTTCGGAATGTGGCTGTGGCGCTGGGATTGGGACATGGCTTGGGCTCATGGTGTACGCATGGCGATGCGCACACACATGTTGGCATGTGAACCCAGGTGCCCTGCAAGGCCTTGCGCTGCTTGTGCAATTTCACTCCGTCTCTCTCCATCGTTCTCTCCTTCTCTTTCCTTTGTTGGGCGCATGGCACACCTTCTTCTCTTGGATTTAGTGATCCAGGATGTGTCCTATGGATTGTCCAGTGAGGACCCGCTAGGTCTCATCCGAATGGTTGTTTTGGCATTTGTTTGTATGGTGTTTTGTGTTGGTGATTGCATTGCTGTATGACTGAATCTCCATTTTCTGGCCATGCATGTATGTTGATTTTCCTGCTTGTGCGACATCAGGCAGAATATTTGTTTTGGGATTTGTGGTGTTGGTGTGTAGTTTCTTGGTCCGGGGTTGCGGGTGGGCCCGGGGGGGCGGGTGTTACGGGCCTGGGTGTGGTGTAGGTGGGTGTTGTGTCCCTCTTGGGTGTCCGTACTGTATGTTCAGTTGCTCCATGGCATCTGTTTGTCTTCCGGTGTGGCTGTAGGCTGTGCTCCCTTTTATGGTGCAGGCTGTGGTCCAACTTTACACCAGGTCAGACCAGGTGTTAATGTCCTGCGGCTAACACGCCTTATCGCGTGTTTTGTGTTCTTATCCCAGGTCTTGCTGGTCGTTGTGAATGTTGTGGTGTGGTGTTGTCGCTGCTTTTTGCACAGTAACGCCTACTCTGCATCTCATTAGCGATAGTTGCGGGGGTCCTCTGTGGAGATTTTTTTGCGACTGCTATCGCGGGAAAACTGGTGCTGTGGGCTGTTAGCACCAACTTGTGAATGGTGGGGTAAATTTATCACGACTTTGGCTGCGATGAAGTGCTGTGATAGCTCCTTGTGAATATGCCTCTTAGATCTTTTTATTTGTAACCATTGTTTTTCACCAGTAACATCAGGTCACATAAACTAGCAATTACATTTTTGGGGACATTGGTGTGACCCCTTGACTTGTTATACTGCTGCCCTGTTTAGTTTGAAAGCAATCAATATGAGGAAAACCTTGAGTATCTAGAAGAAAGGAAATTACATGATCCCATGGGACTTAGAATTCTAGTATTAGATTTTTTTATGAGTAATTCCAATGTCTTGATTCATTAGTGATGTATTAATATTAATTTGGTTGTAATGGTTTTTAACAAAAGAAAAGAAATTATGTTACCAATTTGATTGCACCCATTTACAAAAATATGTTTTATCTTAATACGACTACTTTTATGACTATCTTTTGATAGACAACTAAAGATTAAAATCGAATCGAAACTGAGATCATTTTGTTACTTCCAGTTCATATGTTGCAATCCTTCTAATACAGTACTGTGATCTATTTACTGCCATCAAGGAGCTTCATGCAAACTGCAAGTCATGGGTTTAGATCCTTTATGGTTTTTCTAAATCTTTTATTTTTTTTAATTTTTTTTATTGAGAGTTCATACCAGTAAATACATTTTCATAAATGCATAAATAAATACAAAAATATAAAAATAAATACGAAGAGTTATGCAATCAAGTAAGTTAAAGAACAGAAAGAATAATAAGAATAATGAACAATGAATGGTAAACAGTAGACAATAATAAGCCATGGACAGCTTAGATAGCTACAATGCCAATAAATCATTCATTTGCAGTTTGCTTTGCAGTCCTCCAAATAGCTACTGGGGCCCAAAGTCGCTTGCCCATATCCCTTGTCTTAGCTCCCTTTAAATCATATAGTGCTTCCTCAATGTTATGTATACCCAGCATTCTGCACATCCACATTTGGAATGTAGGAGCTTCTGTATCCTTCCAGGCTGCACTAATTAAGATCCTAAGGACTGCTACAGAAATGAAAACTAGAGCTTCAGCCTCAGTACACATATTTAATTTCACGTCACATCCAATTATTATCAGGGTAGGGGATAGATTGATTTTTACGTCAAGTAACACCTCTAAAAACCGCATTATTTCATTTTTAATACTTTTTAGTTTTTTACACCCATGGAACATATGTATAAGATCTGCTGGACCATTTCCACATCTAGGGCAGTTGCTATCTGCGGCTTTCCCCCAAGAGAATAATTTTTCGGGAGTATAATATAAATTGAATAGCGTTTTATAGTGTTGGGCCCTGAGATCGAAGAGCGCAGAAACCTCTTATCCATAGCTAATGCCTTGTCAAGGTCTACTTCGGGATCCCCCAATTTTTTGGACCAGGCGGTTTCCATTTTTCCCATATCATCCATCAATACATCATTAAATATTTTATATATATCCTTAATTCTATGGCCCCCGACTTCAGGTACTCAAATAATTCAAATCTGCCAAGCAAAGTGATACGTGGCCTAATTGATTTAATCCTATTAACAATCTGTAAATATTTAAACTCTTGATAACCTTGTAGGGAATAGTGTTGCGTAAGTTCTTCGAGTGTTCTACAGTGATCTCTAATCATTATTTGTCCCAGCTCCACTATGCCCTGACCCTCCCAATGGCGCCAAGCTCCATCCTTGCTAAGGTTTGGAAAGAGTGTTGAGTTCCAAAGCGGTGTTCTCTGATGGATAGTGGGTATATCTAGGATTTTTAAAAATATTTTTCCATATATACACCATACGTCTTCAAGCGTTTTAAATCCAATTTCCTTGTAGTAACTCCTCTGAGTTCTCCTTATTAGGAGCCCTACAGCTTCACTTCCCACCAACAGCTGAAAAATTGATGGTATCACCGCCTGCCTGAGGGTTGGACCCCCCGAATGAAGTAGAATACCCATGTCTATGAGGTGACATGCGAAATGATAGCTCTTGATGTCTGGCAATCCCAACCCTCCTCTATCTTGTGGTAGTGACATATATCTATTTGATCGCCTTATTTTACCATATTGCCACACAAATTTCATGAATATAGCCTCAATCTTTTTTATAATCTTTTCGTCGATTTTAAATGGGATTGACCTTAATTTATAGAGCACCTTGGGAAACATTGTCGTTTTTATAACGTTGGCCCTTCCAATCAATGATAGCTGTAATGAATCCATTCTTTTTAATTCTGTTTCCATTGAATGGATAAGCGGTGTATAGTTATCTTCTATTGTTCTTCCTGATTCTGCATTTATTGTTATTCCCAAGTAGACTACAGATTCTAAGTATCTCCCATCCAACTTGACTATTTTTTTAGAGCATAATATTTGTGTTTTGTCCACATTTAATCGGTAACCACACTTCTCCAAACTGCCCGGTTATTTTAACTACCTCCTTCATAGCTAGCCCTGGGTCTTTTGTGATGACTGCTAAGTCATCGGCATATGCGAGAAGTTTTGTCTGAAAACCGTTTGATATTACTGGTTTAATAACCGCACTGTTCATTAATTGTGTGATTAAAGGGTCTATGTAGAGCGCGAACAGGATTGGAGAGCATGGGCAGCCCTGTCTCGTACCCCTTGTTATATTAATCCTATCTGATCTTTCCCCCATTAATTGAATTCTTGCCGTGGGTGATGAATACATAGCCTGTATGGCTTGACAAAATCTAGGACCAAATCCCCTTGCCTCCAAAACCTTCCATAGAAAACTCCATCTGACGCGATCAAATGCCTTCTCCGCGTCGAGGAGGATCATTGCAACCCCCTCCCCCCTAGCAGCGCCGATGTCAAATATGGTGATAGCTCTCCTAATATGATCTGTGGTGCCCCTTCCTGGGATAAACCCATGCTGCCAGGGGGAAACCAAAGACGCAATAATCCTCCCCATGCGAGTGGCCATCATTTTTGCATATAGCTTGTTATCACTGTTGATCAATGATATTGGTCTGTAGGAGCCCGGATTGGTCTTTGGTTTTCCTTTTTTATGAAAGATCACTATATTAGTTTCTTGCCAAGACTCCGGTATTATTCCGGTATTCATAACACCATTAAATAGATCTAAAAGCATTGGCATTATTTCTTCCGTTAGACTTTTGTATAGCTCTACCGGTATAGCGTCTGGGCCCGCAGCCTTACCGCTTGCCAGGTCTTGCAGAGCTTCCAATACCTCTGACAGTGTGATAACTTGTTCGAGGGATTCGATCTGAACCAGTTTTAACTTACTACCCATGTCTAGCCAGCTTATATTTTGGGCCTCTACACCTGCTTCCTCCTGATATAGATCTTGATAGAATTTCCTAAACGCCTCCAGAATTTCACCTGAGTTATCATATATTTGGCCCTGAAATTCAATTTGTGTCACTTAGTTTTTACTTGCCACCTGTCTGATACGTAGGGCCAGGGTTCTACCTGCTTGCTCGCCAGTTTCATAAAGGCGTGATCTCTGTGCCTGGTAATTTGCTGCTGCCTTTCTTGCTAGTTGTTTCTGAATTTCTGCTTTTAGGGAGTTTACTCTATGTAGACTCTCGACAGATTGAGCACCTACAGTTATATCTTGTCTGTGTTGTGTCTCTGCCTCGCTTAACTTACCCATCAATGCTTCCCTTTCCCTGTTAATCTTTTTCCATATGTTAGTAGTATAGCTTATGGTCTCTCCTCTTAATCCTGCCTTGAAGCTATCCCATACCACTCCCCTTGATGCACTAAACTTATTAGCATCAAAAAAGGCCTGGGACCATGTTTTCATATGAGCGAGGTAGTCCATGTCTGCTAATAGTTTTTTATTAAATGTCCACGGCCTAGGAGCCTTATGTGATTTATTGATGACCATATTTAGGACCAAGGGATTGTGATCTGACATGATTTTAGGAAGCTTATTTATTTGGACACTCTTCAGCAGGGTGGTCGAGATCATGAAATAATCCAATTTTGAATATTTTTTAAAGGGATGTGAAAAATAAGTAAACCCTGGATCTCCAATCAATAGCTTTCCCCAGACATCTTCTAAGCCATGTGACTGCATCATTGAGGTTATTGCTCTAAACACGCTTGGCTTCCTGCCTATGTATGGGCTACCATCCGTAAAATTAGCTGAAATATTAAGATCCCCACATAATACTATGGGGGTATGCCAGTCGGTTAGTTCATTTTCAATGTGACTAAAGACTTCTGACTCGTCTGTGTTGGATCCATATATCGAGCAGATAGTGATACCTAAATTCATTTCACACATTGCCCATCTTCCTAGTGAGTCCGCCTTACACCTTTTGGCCCCCCCTAACCCCACTTTCCCAATTATGGCCACACCTCTTATCGTAGAAGTCCGGGATGTACATGACAGCAATTCATAACCTTTAAAGTTTAACCAGTGTTTTTTCCTCCAGGGTAGGTGGGTCTCTTGTATACATATTAAATCTAAGTTTAACATATTTAGATATAGTTCAAACTTCCCCCTCTTTTTCCAATCATTTAATCCTCCTATATTAAGAGATCCAATCCTTAACTTAGGCATATCTGGTTTTAATATGTTGCCAGAACATCAATCTGTCCATATAACTAATACATACACAATGTACATAATGGGAACGTATCCTTAGTTTCAGATTTACTCTTTCATTCGAAATCACTTTACCATTACTAGTGCCAATACCAGTACCAGTACGAACTCTCTTCAATTTTTTAGTTTTTCCCTCAACGCCCTCCAACCAACCCCCCTTCCCACCCTCCCTGCCCCACCCTCTTGGCCCCCCCCCCTCCTGCCACCCTTTGAGGCAACCTGGGTTTAGACTCACCCAGCTGTTGGTGGCCGTGTGTTCTCAGCGCCTGGGCTTGCCCCCTGACCTGATACTATTTAAACCTAAAGAATGAAAAAAAGTGTCAACCATGTAACAAATAGTAATAGTTAGTCTATGCTAGATTCCCTCTTCTGATCTGTTGGCACTATTTTTGTTTCGTTCTTGCTTCGATCTCCTTAAGATAGGCCTCCGCCATGATTTCACTTGTGAAGCTCCTCGTTGAGCCTTTGTAGGTTATTTTTAAGCGAGCCGGATTTTGCAGATAGACCATTGCTCCTAGCTTCTCAAAAGGGGCAAAAAGTTGTCGCATTCGCCAACGTCTTTCTACTGTTGCATGTGCGAAGTCTGGTCTTACAAAGAACTTAAAGCCCTTATATTCTCTTTGGGCCGTTGGCCTGACCAGGTCATATATAGTGTCGCGTACCAGAAAGTTTCCAAAGTTGACTAACAGTGCTCTGGGGTATTGTGGAGATTTCTCTGATCGTTTTGGTAGTGTTAGTGGAAAGCGGTGTGCTCGGCATACTTCTCTATCTATTTCCCAGGAGTTGAGTTCCGGAAAAGAAGATTTCAGTAGATTAGTCATGAAACTTCTTGGATCACTCCCTTCCGAGCCTGCTGGAATCCCTAGAAATCGAAGATTATTCCTCCTTGCTCTATTTTCTTGGTCTTCCACCTTTATCATTAGGTCCTTAATTATTCCCTCGTGTTCCTTAGCTTGTTGTTGTAGTTTGCCAACATCTGATTCCAAGTTTTCTGCACGAAGTTCTACAGAGCACATTCTATCAGAGATTTCCAGGCATGTATTGCCTACTTTATTGATAGCACCTTCCAGTTTTTGAATAGCAACATGATTTCTTTGGCTATCCTTCTTTACGTCATGATGAAAAGTCTTTATTGATTCGAGGACTTCACTAAGTGTGGGCTCTCTATGCTTCCTCTGCTCCTCGTCATCCGGGATGTCGGAGATATTCTTATTTCTTTCAGTTGCAGCGTTTAATTTGCGATGAGGACTTTTACGTGAGAATTTGGTTCTCACTATTTTATGCTCTGGGTGGCTCCCTGGATCTGTTGTCTCATCGTGAATTATTTTTGAGTGGTTTTTATGTTTACTTCTTTTTTCCCCCATTTTTTTTGTTGGTGTATTCTCGTGTATAAGAAAACTTTTAGATCCAATATCTGTTGGTGAGGGTACTTTTTTATCTTGTTCCTCCTGTCTGAGATCCTCGCCAGGATCGCTCTCTTCGCTGGATTTGCTGGATTCGCTGGAGATTGATATTCCTGTCTCATAGATCTCTGACTCAGAATCATCGGAGACTTCTGTTGGAGCGCGCCCTTCCATCCCTGGGTTTATATTCGAAACTTCAATTGAGGTGCTCCCTTTCACCAATGAGTTTTGATATGAAACTACGTCTATGTTAGAGCCTAATCTGCTTTCGTCACTCAGTTTTTCATATTCCAGACGCTCTCCTGGGGTTACATCTTCAGCTGCCGCAGTGAAGGCCTTTTTTTTGCAATCCTTGTTGATCCATTGTAATTAATACAGTTTCATCTGGGATGCTACTCACTTGTCTTTCTTTGATAGCTGGGCTAAATATATTTGAAATACTAGGTTGGAAACCTGTTGAGGGACCAGTTATATTAGCTGTTGCTTTCAAGTTTTTGATCGCTTGTAGTCTTTTGGCCTTTTTCTCCAGGAGATCAAGATTCTCTCTGATTGTTGCCAATTCCTTTTCTGCCTCCTTCACTCTCTGTTTTTCCTTGGCTTTCTTTTTTGATTTCTCCACCTCCTTTTGAAGTTTATGTTCATTCTCGATGTTTCTCTCTCTTCCATCGGGTTTGGCAACTCTAGCTTTGCCATCCATATTTTCATGGTTATTTTCCATCGCCTTGTAACCCCTTGTTTCTGGTCGTCTCTGTGTTTCATTTATTTTCTGTGATCCTGGTAGTTCATCGGTCCCTTTAGTATTCCCTCTGTAATCTGAGTTCTCTTCCTCCCTTGCTTGGCTCTCTTGGTTTTCTTTCTCTTGGTCGCCCTCTCCTCCCTGAACCAAGGCCTTTACTTTAACAGTTGTATCCTTTTTTGTATCATTCTTTATCTCAGTCTGTTTCAGTTTTTGGATTTGGGCTTGATTATCACTGTCTTTATCCTTGTCTTTGCCTTTACCTTTATCTTTTTCTTTAATTTTCTCCATATCTTCCATATCTCCCATGAACGTATTCAGCTGTGGGAACAGAGTCGGTATGGTAATCTCCGCAGTATTTGCCGCTTGAGCTCTGCCCCAGAACCCTCCTCCTCTAATCCTAATCCTTGTAATCCTTGTAATTGATCTGAGTAAACTTGAGACTCCAGCAAGCAGTCTTTTCCTCCCAACAGTCCCCGAAATCTTGTTTTTTAAATCTATATTTTTTCCCGATTGTAAGTCTGAACAGACAAGGTAGAATCTGTGACTGACCACCAGACAGCCCATATGTGGTTTTCTTCTTTTCTTCTCCCTTTTCTTACTCCCAGTCTATTATAGCGAGGATTATTGGGAGATTTGAATTTGAATTTTAAATTGCCTTTTTTTTTTTTACCACTGTATGACCCTTGTATTATTTGTATTATTTTGTATTTGTATTTCCAGTACTATTCTTCTTTTAGTTCATTAGCTGTGTGCTCTCCTCGCAGTCTGGGCATTCTGGGCTTTCCGGTGCCTTCCGGACTATCCCTGCTCCATGCTCCCAGGGCCTCCCAGGCAAACAACGTCGTCCCCTTGACAACGACGCGTGATCTATTTTAAGCTCAGCCGCCGTGTCTGCAGATGACAGGAGACAGGAGACAGAAGACACGGGCGGCGGTGAGCGGCGGTGAGCGGAGTGCAGGAGGGAGCAGAGCCTGAAAGAGCGAGAAGCGGGCACTGTTACTAGCAGAGACGAAGAGACGAAGAAAGCAATCACAGCTGTACTGAGCGTAAGGTGGGTAGGAAGCCTTCAACCCTTTAAACTTCCATTCCCGTTTCTCCTGCCTTTCCCGCCTAATACTGCTTCTCTCCTTTCTTCTTGCTTCTTCTTGACTCTTCTATTGTTGTCTATGGTTGTCTATGGTTGTCGCTACCATCGCACGTACTGCAAGCTGGAAGCTGGAAGCTGCCCCTCCTAATTCACCCTGAGCCCAGAGAACGAGGGTTTTAGATTAGAACGAAGCTCGTAGTTTGCATCGCGATGTGTTTCTGTTCTATACTGACAAGCTTTTAGCCCCGCTTCAAGGCATATGATTTAGCGCTGCCATGCAACATTTCTCGCTTCTAAAGCCCTTCTGCCCGCTGTCAAATCTGTCACAGCCATCCAAATCGGTGAGAGAGAGATAACACGTATCACACTGCTAAAGGAGCCGGTACGTGAGCACAGCTTTTTAGTAAAAACTTCAAAGCTTCAAATCAGCTTCACTTCGCTTCTTCAAGGTGATCTCCGACAGATACAGAGGAGCGAAAAACGGAGGCTTTTTGAAGATTGGCAAATCAATCGAAATTCATTCCAGACATCTCAGGCCCCAGGAGCAAGCACTGCAGCGACCTGTCACACCGTCGCCATCTTGCCTCCGTCACCCTTTCTTTCACAGGTTTTTCTAAATCTGTTGCTATTCTAAGATTGCAAAGAAGGGCTCCTTTGTGAAGTGATAAAGTCTTGTTAGTGCAGATAACAACAATCACTGTATTACGTTTTAAATCCTGACTTTGTGTTTCTCCCAGCCATTTAGTCTTGACATTTAATGCCTACAAGTATAGATGATATGCGATTCCTGCTCCCTATAACTCTAAGGTCTTCTGTAACATTTCCTGTACATTGATTTACACACTTGTATGATTTGTTGTGCCCAGTATGTGATGAAAGCACTCTGACACCCTGCATTTAAATGAGTAGCCCTATAAATGAATTCAATAAAAGAAATTAGTAGGTGGCAGTTAAATAAATATTTGTGTAATGAATGATACAAACAGAAAAATCTTGCATTCTTACCGTGTAAGCACATCTCTTGTATAAGGAGTTGAACAAAGTTCAAAACCAGCCGCCACTTCATAGTTTCTCTTAAATACTATTTGTTAGACCTGGCATCATTGGCTTGGGTTTCCTGTGTAATTTTTGCCTTTGCCTCCTATTATTTTGCTGTGTGTTGGACTTCGTTTTTGCTGGTGTAGATGCTTTGGGCACTTTGCCCCTGCTGTTCAGTGCCAAAGCGCAAGTGCTCCCTGTCAATTGTTGTTATGGATTGGTGATTCCATGATTGGCATATATGATTCACTAATCAGTCCCTAGTACAGTGCACTGTGTGCACCCAGGGCCTGTAAATCAAATGCTGCCAGTGGGCCTGCAGCACTGATTGTGCCACCCTCATAAGCAGCCTTTAAGTTTAACTCAGACCTGCCACTGCAGTGTCTGTGAGCAGTTTGGTCCTGCTATGTCGACCTGGCAAGTGCACCCACTTGCCAGGCCCTAACCTTCCCTTACATGTGAGTCACCCCTAAGGTAGGCCCAAGTTACCCCTGTGGGCAGGGTGCAGCGTATGTGAAAAATAGGACATGCCCTTATGTGTGTGGCATGTACTGATAGTGAAAATCTGCCAAATTCGTATTTCACTATTGAAAGGCTATCTGTCCCATTGGATAGAATAGGAGTTAATTTATAACATATAAATATAACTTCCCATTGGGACAAGATAAGAAGATAAAGTTTAGTATGCCTGAACTCAGAATATAACGATGCATCTTTTAGTGAGGATGATTTTTACATTCTGTTTGAAAATACCACTTTTAGAAAGTAGGTATTTTCTTGCTTAGCCATCCTGTGTGCTTCTGCTAGATTTGTTGTTGGACTGCCTGGCTTTGGAGTAACAGAGGCCGGGGATGTGCATTCTGTTCAGACAGCCCCTTGGGCTGGGCTGAATAGACCTGGGCTGCATTCAGAATAGGGGGAGGACATTTCTTTCACACCTGAATACGGCTGGTCTGCCTTTGACAATGCTGTCTCCACCTGTTGCAGGGAAGCTGCACTAGAGAGGACAGAACTGGTTTTGACTGATCACAGTGCTTCTCTGCCATCAGAGAACAAAGAGAATTGCTGCATAAATACTAGCCCCAGACGCCAGAAATTTAGATCATGTCTGGAATTCAAGAGGAACCTTCGCCAAGGAGAAGAGCTGGCGAAACTGAAGGAGAAGTACTGCCCCTTTGCTGTGTGCTGTCTGGGGTTGGCTTGCAGTAGCTGTTTCTGCCAAGGAAAGGAAGCTATATGCTGTGTCCCCTGCTTGAGGAAGATCTCCAAGGGCTTGAATAAGAGCTTGCCTCCTGTTTTTATAGTTTCAAGGATACAAAGACTTCACCCCCCCAGCTCTCCTGTACACCCTTGTTGAGTGTTGTGACTTGCCAAGAGGTTCCTGCTGCTGTTATGGGCATCTGGAGGTTGTTCCTGCTGTTGGGAGTTGAAAAAGCAATGCCACAAGGAGAAGCGCGACACATTCGCATCTGTTTCCGACGCATCGCCAAAGAAACTGACACTGCGCCTGCCCGCGGCTCGAGAAATTGCTGCATGCTGCATTGAATGCACCGATCCCCGAAGTCCAAGATCACCGCATCGATTCCAACGCAGGCCCTACTGTGCGGCTGCAAGAACCAACGCATCGTCCCGGATCGTCATGCATCACATTGAGGCTCCAGATCTGACAAATTGTTGGGGATACAGTAAGAAACCAACGCATCACCTCCCCACGCAGTAAGAAACCAATGCGTCATCTCCTCTCTGGTAAGGAACCAATCCATCACCGCCCCTGTGCAGCAGTAAGGAACCAACGCATCACCTCCTCCGGAGCAAGGAACCAACACATCCCTTCGCTGGGTGAAAGGAACCAACACATCATCTTCCCTGCCACCCTTTTAGCTTGTGTTTTTGACGCATCCAAGGTACTTTGTGTGTAAGGTGTCACATCTGCAATTTGCTTTGAACTGAACTGTTTCTACCTTTTGAAAGTCATATTTTTATTACTGTATTGTGGATTTTCGTCGCTTTGGTCTTGTTTGGTTTAGATAAAGTTTTACTTATTTTTCTAAACTGATGTGGTGTCCATTTGTAGTGTTTTTCCTGTATTGCTGTATGTGTGAAAAAATGCTTTACACACTGCCTCTGAGATAAGCCTTTCTGCTCGTGCCAAGCTACCAAGGGGGTGAGCAAGGGTTATTTTAGGAGTGTATCCTCCTTACCCTGACTAGGAAGAAGGGTCCCTTCTTGGACAACAGTGCAAGCCATTGCCAACTAGAGACCCCCATTTCTAACCCTATTATTATTAAGAAGTGATAATCAGCTGTGTCTCGTTGTTTCCTTCCATTACATTGGCATCTAGGTGTGAGGATCCATGTGGCTCCCATCCAGTATGATACTTGAACAAAAGGAGGGCTGATGTCCCTTTCAATCAAGCATTTGTTTTGGGACCAGCTGGATGTTAAAATAAAAAAGCCCCATTGCTACCTTCAGTTTGTTGCTCCAAACGGAATGTAGACAAAGTGCTAAGTTGTTGAATTATGTTCTGGTGTTGGAAAATGCCACCTGTGGAAATTCAGCGTGTTTACTGGGTTCAACGTTGTCAATGCTAGCGGAACTACCAGCACTGAATAGCCATTCCAGCGTTAGAGGCTGATGAGAGTAGGAGGCAGTGGAGGCAGACTATAATGAAGTGTGGCTGTCTTTATTTTATATTGACGTTGATGATACAATTAATAAACCAAATTGATACACCAAGACAGAGCACTTTACACCAGGGCTTAGCCTGCACCAATGGATTTAAGGTAAATTCAGGAATGGGAAGTGTCATTGCAGGTTGTGTGATCCAACCACGCTATACCCAGCCACGCGTGGAATAATACCACAGTCTTAACACTAACCACATCTTAACCATGCATGTCTTCACAACGAATTTGGTTGTAATGACATATTTGGTAAATGTTTCTTTTTAGTTCGTTATCCCCTGGTTTTAAATCCCCCTCACCTGCATAATAATCGGTAGTTCACCGCCGCTTGTGCGGGTCCGGTTCTTGGGGTGGGTCTCCTTTTTTGGTCGCCATCTTGGAGTGGGGTGAGTGTTGGTGTAGGCGCCACTATCTGCCTGCGCTTTAGTGCGCAGGAGCCAGCGAGGGAACACCTACTTAAGGCGAGTCCCATTGTAGCCTCGCCCTGACAAGGTAGCGTACTGCTGCTGTAGCGCTTTGTGCGCTTTTGCTGATACTTCTATTTTAAAAGCCTTTTTTACTATTTGCTTTCTTTTTAGTTCGTTATCCCCTGGTTTTAAATCCCCCTCACCTGCATAATAATCGGTAGTTCACCGCCGCTTGTGCGGGTCCGGTTCTTGGGGTGGGTCTCCTTTTTTGGTCGCCATCTTGGAGTGGGGTGAGTGTTGGTGTAGGCGCCACTATCTGCCTGGGCTTTAGTGCACAGGAGCCAGCGAGGGAACACCTACTTAAGGCGAGTCCCATTGTAGCCTCGCCCTGACAAGGTAGCGTACTGCTGCTGTAGCGCTTCGTGCGCTTTTGCTGATACTTCTATTTTAAAAGCCTTTTTTACTATTTGCTTTCTTTTTAGTTCGTTATCCCCTAGTTTTAAATCCCCCTCACCTGCATAATAATCGGTAGTTCACCGCCGCTTGTGCGTGTCCGGTTCTTGGGGTGGGTCTCCTTTTTTGGTCGCCATCTTGGAGTGGGGTGAGTGTTGGTGTAGGCGCCACTATCTGCCTGCGCTTTAGTGCGCAGGAGCCAGCGAGGGAACACCTACTTAATGCTCCTCCCCTAGCGCAGCGGGATCGCGCAGAGGGCGTGCCTTCGCGTGGCCGGAGTCGTGCCAGAGTCCTGCCCGTCTGTGCCCGTCCGCGCCAGGACGCGCAGTACAGGGCAGGACCCTGGCCCTTACCGCTGGACGATCCGAGGTACATAATGCTGTGTTACACCAGGGACACGTTGCTGGCCATTGGCCAACGATACAGGACCTGTGATGCTCCGCGGGTCGGGCCGCTGTGTGGTCCTCACGCATGTGTTTGCGGGACGTTGGACCTCCCCGCCCCTTTAACATGTGTGAGCAATGACTCTGCCGCTGCGGTAGACAGCGCTAGTCCATCTTTCAGCATTTGGAACCTGAATGTCAGGTCGATGGTCAAACATCATCAAGACATTTCCGACCTGATAGGTAAGGAGTCGCCGGATGTTTTCTGCCTGACGGAGACCTGGCTGCAAGACGCTGACACGGCCGTCATTAACTTGGCCTTCCCGCCCGAGTACTCGGTGTACACTCTTAACCGAGCCTCTAGAGGTGGGGGAATAGCGCTTGCGGTTAAGTCCTGCTACCCGTGCGTCTGGCAAGGGCAAAAAATCACTGGCTGTGAAAGCGCGCTGTTTAAGATCGCTATTACGCCTAACTTTGCTTTCTCGGGCCTTTTGATTTACCGCCCCCCTGGTTGTGAAGTGGCCTTCAGGAAGGCCCTCCCAGATGCTATTTTTCCATCCTCGGCGACTTAAACCTCCATTATGACAATATGTCTATTCCAGCAGTATATAGCTCTGTTGCTGATCTTGAGGCTCTTCAGCTTGTTCAGTTGGTGTCGCAGCCTACTCATGTAGGTGGTCACACCCTAGATCCTTTCTTCACCAATCTAGCGGAAGTCAGTATTTCCACTCCATCCCCGCTGGCCTGGACCGATCACTACCTGGTGTGCATCCAGTGCCCCCTGTATGAGCCGCAACTCAAACCCATGGTGCGCTCTATTCCTAGACGGCGTTGGAATAAATTGAAACTTGATGACTTTTTCCATCTTTTGTCTACCGACCCGCTAGGTCCAATTGAGACTGTGGATGTGGGCTACGATCGCTTTTGTGAGTGGGTTACTAGGGCCCTTGATTCCCTTATTCCAATAGCCTCGTGTAAATGTGGGGCAAGGGATCCAAGTCCGTGGTACGATGATTCGCTGTGGGTGCTTAAAAGCACCTGTAGGCGCGCTGAGCGGGAATGGCGCAAAACTTATAACAGCGACAAAAAAGTTTTGTACTTGGCCACTGTAAAACTTTACCATCGTGCAGTTTGCAGAACCCGCGCGGCTTTCTACGCCTTGCAATTTTACACCATCACTAACCCCTCCAAAACCATTTTTAAGGCCCTGAAAGACCTTATTGCTAAAAAGGTGGCTGCGACTCATCAGAGCTCTATTGCACACTGTGAAACCTTGGCGGCTTTCTTTTTGGAAAAGGTTCATGCCATCTATAGAGCCTTTCCCTCGGTTGTACCCCCTGTCGGTAGACCTCTCAAGCCCCTAGCGCTGGATGTTTTACATTCCTTCCCGAGCTTAACATCAGAAAGTTTCAGTAAACTGGCCCAGCAGGTTAAGTCAGGGTCACCGGCTGATCCTCTACGGCCAGCTCTGTTTAAAGATCTAGCATCCCACGGTCTCTGGCCGGTTTGCTCTTTGATCAACATCTCATTAACATCCGGCGTGGTCCCACTGAAGTGGAAGCAGGCAGTGGTCATGCCCATTCTTAAGAAACCGTCTCTGGACGTCGGCAAGCCCGAGAAACTATCGTCCAATTTCACTTCTCCCGTGGCCTGCCAAAGTGGCAGAGGCGCATGTCAACTCTGTCCTCTCGGACCATCTTCTTCAGGCAAACATCTTAGACAGAATGCAGAATGGATTTCGGGCTGGGCACAGCACGGAGACTGCTCTACTGTACATGGTGGAGCATTTACGCTCTGTGCTAGATGCGGGGCAAATGGCGGCGCTGGTGCTATTAGACCTGAGCGCCGCCTTTGACACCGTGTCCCACCCTATCCTTCTGCTTCGTCTGGAGGAAGCTGGTGTCACTGGCCTTGCTCTCCAGTGGTTCCGTTCTTTTCTAGCCAACCGCTCCTTTTGCGTAGCCGTCCCGCCTTATCAGTCCAAACTCCATCCTCTGGATCTGGCGGTCCCCCAGGGCTCCTCGCTGAGTCCCACGTTATTCAATCTGTACGTGAGACCGCTGGCTGAGGTGGTCAGGCATTGGGGTATGACCCTGGTGTCATATGCCGATGACACCCAGTTAGCGGTCACGATCAGCGGGGATGCGGATGTGGATGCCCCTAGATTCCAGAAAGGACTTCGGGCGGTCGCCAGCTGGATGACCTCCAACTGTCTCCAGCTGAACGCAAGCAAGACGGAGGTCATGATCTTTGGCAAACAAACGGAACTCTGGGGAGACAGGTGGTGGCCGTCGGATCTGGGTCCTACGCCAACCCCGGTCGCTGAGTTAAAAAAACCCTGGGGTATGGCTCGATCCAACTCTCACCTTTGTCTGCCATACCAAGCGCATGGCGGCCTGCTGCTTTGGCATTTTGCGTGGACTACGGCCTGTACTAAAAAATTTTGATGCCACCACCAGGCAACTTGCGATTCAGCAACCGTGATCTCTAGGCTTGATTACGCCAGTTCCCTTCTAGCGGGATTAAATCAATCGGAAATCACCCGCCTGCAGCGCATCCAGAATGCCGCAGTGAGAGCTGTTGTGGGACTACCCAGATCTTGCCCAATTGTTAACACCTTGCGTACGCTGCATTGGCTTCCGATTGCGCAAAGGATCCAGTTCAAGACCCTCTGTGTAGCCTACAAAATTCTCAAGGGATCCCCTGCTATGATCCTTTCCAATCTTCTGTCCCGCTATGTTCCGGTCCGGGCTTTAAGATCTTCCAACCTAGAACTTGCGGTCGTCCCCCGCTTTAAGCGTTGCAGGGCAGGCGGCCGCTCTTTTCAAGTTCGCGCCGCAGTGTTGTGGAACTCCCTTCCCCCGGCGATTCGCGCCCTTAGGGATCTGCTTTCTTTCCGTCGAGCAGTAAAAACTTTTTTGTTTCCTTAAATTTTCCCTGCTCTGTTCTGTCCAGTTGTGTTGTGTTGCTACCTTGTCGGGCGCCAGGACGCTCCTTCGCTGGAGCATCTGTGCGCTTAATAAATGAGCCTAACATAACATAACATAACATAACAAATGCATATGCGTGGTTAAGGTTCTGCCCTAGCCCCGATTTATGCCTCAAAACCTAGCCACCTCTCCTGACTTACGACCCCAGCCCTCATAACATGCCAGCCCCCCTCTGCCCTGAATCCCAAAAGCGGTCCCCAGCCCAAAATAATATAGCCCACTCCAGCACTTAAAACAACCCAGCCCCTCCGTGCCCTGAGCCCTAAAACCCAGCCCCCATATTTGAATTTAACCTGACCCCCCACCACAAGCCCTACATTCTTCACCTCAGAACTCGTCCCTGACCCCCTCTCTGTCCTGAGCCCTAAAAACTTCACAGTATAATTAAAAAACACCCCAGCCCTCCCCCATCGCCCCTCAACAGTGACCCCCGACCCTAAGCTGTAAAAACTACCCTAAACCCAACCCAACTATCCAGCCCCACCACCCTGACCCCTAAAAACGGCCTCCCAATAAAAATAATAGTGTAAAAAGTTTAAAAAATCGTACACATGAAGTTTCTCGTCCCAACAGGAACTCACTTCCGATCCTCTGCCCAGATCTCCTCTTCTACCCGCGGTCTAGAGCGCTAACTCCCACAGACGCCTAAACCATGCATATGCATGGTAAAGTCATATGCATGGTTTAGATGGTTGTGGTTACACCTGCGTTGTTCAGCCACACGTTGTTCTGACTGCGTGGTTTAGGCGTTTTCCCGTCATTACAACATTTTAACTCAAATGTGAATGTTTTTGTATGTTTTGTGGCCAGGGGGTGTGCAGGTGTGGATTTTCTGAAACATCTATAACAATGGGGAAAGTAGTTGGCCTAAGGGCTAGGGTGGTCGACCTCAAATCTAGGGAATCAGGTTTGTGTCTTGGCAAGGACATGCACCATCCTGTGATTCTTGGCAAATCACCTAATCTCACCGTGCCTAACAAAAATTAATGTGTCCTCATGGAACGCAACTGGTGCTTGTGTAAAGCGTTCTGATACCCGATACCTTCGGGTCAAGTTTGTGCTATATAAAACTCTGTAAAAAAAAAAAACAGAATAATGTATACATTTTTGAGTCATTCTTGCTACCCGTGTTATAATTATAGTCTTTCATGACATATGTGGGCATTATGGCCACTATGGTGCTATTGTGACAATCCTTGGCCTAATTGTAGTCATCCTTGATGTGTTGTGACTTTTCTTAACACTTGTGGATATCTATTGTATACTAGTGGTCCTGACACAATGGTGTCAAAACTTGACCTGTTGAGGTCTTTCCTGGCATAATTCTAGCTGCTGTTGCCATGAAGTGGTGGAAAGCCTTGCCATATGTTGGGCTTCCATATTAATTGAGGATGGTAAAATTGATCTTTGCATGAACGTACTGAATTTGAGCGTTTTTTTTAAACGACAAGGCGCTCTTGAACAGCAAAACACACATTTGAGATTGGCATATGGCCATGTCTGAACTGGGGTGGCTTGGTGAGCAAAATAACGATGGAATAAACCCAGATCTGTGACTAGGGGTGAATGTTTTGCCATTGTGCAACATTCCGTCCATCATCTTGTGTGTTTTGCTGTTCACCCTATGTGGGAAGGGTATGCCCAGACGTGTGTTCTGTGCTCACTACGCCACTGGAATCAAGCTATCCTGGCTGATGACGCCTGATAGCCAAAAACCGGTCCTAGGGTGCTTGATTCCGGTCCAGGAAAGACATGGCTTGGCAGTTCGGGCTAGACTGTTCCCATGAGGCACAGGGTAAAGACTGATTTGCATATGGCCATGTCTGAACTGGGGTGGCTTGGTAAGCAAAATAACAATGGATTAAACCCAGATCTGTGACTGGGGTTAAATGTTTTGCCATTGAGCAACATTCCGTCCATCATCTTGTGTGTTTTGTTGTTCACCCTATGTGGGAAGGGTATGCTCAGACGTGGGTCCCATGCTCACTACTCCACTGCAATCAAGCTATCCTGGCTAAGGACGGCTCATAGCCAGAAACCGGTCCTAGGATGCTTGATTCCGGTCCAGGAAAGACATGGCTTGGCAGTTCGGGCTGGACTGTTCCCATGAGGCACAGGGTCAAGACTGATTTGCATATGGCCATGTCTGAACTGGGGTGGCTTGGTGAGCAAAATAACGATGGATTAAACCCAGATCTGTGACTGGGGGTGAATGTTTTGCCATTGTGCAACATTCTGTCCATTATCTTGTGTGTTTTGATATTATAGACACAGGCACAGAGGCAAAAAAGCTGGCAGGAGGCACGCTGACAGTGCACCACTGCACAGGTGGCGCACTGTAAGTGTGCCTCCTGATAACAGCCCTCTTGAGGGGAGAAAGGCGGTCCTATGGACCCTCCAGACATTCCCTTGTCCAGTGAGTGACTGCACCAACATATAAGGGGATCTCTAATCCCCCTTAAAAGTGCAGACGGGTTGCTGCCTGCACAGTGGAACATGGAGCGGCTACTTCAAACCCACTTCGTATTTCACTTGAATGCACAACCCACAGGGCAGCACAACTTCGCAGCTGCCCTGGGGGCAGCGCACTCAATATAATAAGGCGCACTTTCCTGGTTTGCGCCGGGTGCTCCTTTTGAAGGTGCGCCAGGTGAAAATGAGGGAGCCCGCGTATTCTGTAGTATGGCCCCAGATCTAATTTTTGTTATCACTGAGATTTCAGAACTAATACTGATGATTTTCATCATCTATTTTGATAGAGCTTTCTATGATATCACTAGTTCTGTCTGAAGCAAGAGCATGTGCTGTTGGTGTCATTTGTCTGATCCTGTAAGTTCTCTGTACATAAGTAGCAGCATTGTTGCATGAGTTTGTAGAGTTCTCTAGCTTGGTTGTCTTTGGCCTGTGATTGTGTGATTTGTGTTACTTTTGATTTTCCACCCTAACTCTTCCAATAGAAATGCAGTCATAACATAGGACAGAGATACCAGGTAGCATGGAAAATGAAGTGAACAAAAATACCAGGTGCATTTTGAAACAAACATTGGCAAAACCAATCGATATAGGTCTTGTGTGCAGTCGCAGCTGTATTGTTGCGTTGTGGTTGGTCTGTGGGCAGTGGTTTGATGGTGAATGGGAGCCTGGTCGTTTCACCACCCAGGCTGTAATGCAGCCTGGGTGGAGATCATGCAAAGTGCGCATGAATGTTTGGATGGCCCACGAGGGCCGGCCAAACATTCATGCGCACTTAAGAGGGTGTCAACACTCTTCCCACCTGCTGGCCAGCTTAGCCCCACCCCACAAAACTGCCTCAGCATGGAAA